>NC_085141.1:174734205-175035003 GCF_024139115.2 Armigeres subalbatus | reverse complement strand
CACGAAAACATTGTCGCCCAATGCTAAAATCACGATGAGTGGCCAAGCGGCAAGCAGATGGCGGTAGTGCGTAAACGTCAAACACAAGCAAAATCGATGGAAGCGCCATCGGTGGCCGATTGACCACCTACAAAAAATTAAATTAACCGTTAAAAAGGTGAACGATGGAGCATGTGTTGAGTGAGACGTCTGTTTATCTGTGTTGTTGCTTTTCATTAAATTTTGGTGGTTGATTTTTTCTTCTAAATTTTTACCCGGGTGCCCACAACCGAATCACAAAATTGAAATGTCCAAAATGTCAAATTTGAGAAATTGTCAATAAAATTTCACAAATCGACGGAGTCAGATTTTTTCACTAGTAGTAGGGTTAATCACCTAGGTTTCCATAAGTATATTGTGGATTTACTTGACCAATGGATTCGAAGGTCGGTTCCAAGCTACTGACATCCTGTTGTTTAGCCCATCGCCAGATCGTAGCCAGGATGTCCTGTGCTATATTTTTTTTTTGTTCATACTGCGTTCCAATGATGACAGCGGGCTATTGGTGATGATGACACCGCGCTTGTCACCGGCTCGGTTGATTCACTTGCCTATAAGCCATTTTATAGAAAGCTCAAATGACAGGAGACCAAACACTAATATTTACATTTTACAAGGAACATTTGCGAAAATGGAATGAAATGATGATGATGATGACGAAATGATGATGGTTTGCATGCAAATTTACCAAAACAAAGACCGAGCCGTCCACTCAAAATTTCGATCAGCTGTTCGAACCTGTCTCGTAAAATGGCTTATTCCAAACGATCCCTTTTGCAGCAAGGTTTGCCAAACTCAATAAATGTTTGGTAGATTGCCTTGTTTTTTGCTCCTTGTCTGTCAAAACAGATGTCAAAACATCGGAAAAAGAAAGAGAAGTCCGAGAGAAACAGCAAAAAGCACGTGGCAGACTTGTCACTTGGTTTTACTACGAAAACGGGTGTGAAGGTGAAAACGGTGATTTCAAGGACTGTTCAAGGAGCGACTATTTCAAACGTCGGGTCCAATAGTGAAATCCACGTACAATACAAATGTCGGCATAAGATCAACTATAGAGATGAGTGACGTTTATCTCTCGCACACTGATGTGCAATTCGGCATGTGTAAATACATGTTTGTTTTCCTTCTGCTCATAACCTCAAAATTGATCGAGTCATCACAATGGTTGCGAAGGAGTCAAAAAATATATGGAAATATACTCATTTTTACCCAAAATATGCTGAGTAGCACCTATAGATAGTGGAATATATAGATGAGCGAAGATAAATCCACTGTCTCCAAACGAACTGTCAAACGTGTCTCCAAACGAGCATGACGTCACGATTTCAATGGAAACGTTAAGGGCTGTGACGTCATATGCGCGTGTGCACGGGCAAAAAAATCGACTCGGCCGTGCTTTCGCTCATCTATAGATTCTACTATCTATAGTAGCACCATCTAGGAGTGTTTGTTTTCCTTTTATCGCCACTCACACATTCGGACGTGAAAATCTCAATGGGGAAAGTTATACACCAAAGACAAAAGGGTGCCCACGACCAAACCTCTTCCCCTAATATCATCCCAGACCGAGCCCACGAAAGTGTCGGTCGAATCACCAATTACTAGTGCCGTCCAAAGACGTTGTTTATAGATAGAGACCCGCGCAGAGTGAAGCCGAAAGTACCAAACGAACCGTCAAACGAGGTACCAAACGAGCAAAGTAAACAAACATTACCAAAATGCGAGATAAGTATTGTAATAGTAAGTATTGTTTTAAAATTTATGTAAATTAAGCTGTTTTTGGAGTTCTTATACCAAGTTTTTTAATGCATTTCATCATATTTGTCGTTGCATTATATGGCAATGGTGCTGAACGAGGCAGGATATATGGTTGAAGCAAACGAAATAACTGCTCATACTGAGAGTCACTTAAAGTTCTCACAAATTTTTATGTTGCCAATCGCACAGAATATTTTTGTCTGCTGGCCGTGAAGCCAGAATTGCTTTTATTCTCTCCGCGTGTCTCTATATAACAACATCGTCTCTGGTGCCGTCGACCAAAGCGTAAACAACACATGCACAGTGCACTGAACTACACTCCAAATAATCTAAACGTTGTTTCCACCTGAATTTTCAGGTACATTTTACGTGCACACGTAGCTGCAAATGCTTCAGAAAATTCAGGTGAAACTTACGTGTCCGGTGAATTCTATCCAAAACTCAGGTAGAACTTACCTGATTTTTACGTAGAATGAAATTTCTATCGGAAAATCAGGTAAAAGTTACGTGAATTTCAAGTGGAAAAAATCTACGTATTTTTTCAGGTGGAAAGAACGTGCAGATTTTTTTGGGTGTAGAACAAACTCTGCGTCACCGGCGATACCAACTCACCGGATGGGTGCATCCAATTTTCTCCGTCTGGTCATGGAAAGTAAATACAGTGATCGTTCGCTAATTCGGGCACGACCTCACCCAAACTAGCGAATGCCGTTCGCTAATAAGGGATTTTATGAGACAAATCGAAACAGCTGTTTTTCTCGTGTTTATCTACTTTGACAATTAGTGGGAGCCCGTTTGTTTGGTAATTTCGCGCTGAACATTCCGATGGATCCCATCAACAATTCTGCCTGTTTTACTTTTCGGCTATCAGGGTTTTAAAACAAAGTTTTTCATATGATTCTTAAAACGCGTCGTTAGATTATTCATAGCATTGAATTCTAAGCATTAAATGCTGAAGAAAACACGAATGAATAGTAAAACGTTACAAACATTATTTTGTGTTCGGACCTAACGTAATGTTCACGCAGAATCATACCAAAACAAAACATTAGACATAAATAATCAGGCCGCAACGAAACGTCTCATAAAATGCCTTATTGGGGCGTTTTGACAAGCGTCAATGTTGTTTACTTTTTGCATTGAACAAAGGAAAATTTTACGCGCCAGAAAATATCGATCCCGCCAAACACGGAAACAAAACGTCAACGCGTTTTTGACATTACATTCTGATGTTTAGCTGCTTTTTAATTGGGTTTCGCCCCAATTAGTGAACCCCCAACTAGGAAAAACCCAATTAGCGAACGTTCACTGTAATGGTCATGGAAAGGACGGAAGAGGATATAAATGTCTGTCCACGGAGTGTCTCTGATGCCTGTGAAAAAACAATCCAAAGCTACTGTAGAAGCGGAACAAAAGATGGAAATATTTTAGTGACGGTCAGCAACGAACACCAGGCTAAAACCTAGCTAAAATTAAGAAATTGTGTGATGGTCGTCAAAGTATAAGAACACATAACTTCAAAGTCGTGCAAAGTTGTGATTGTCTGCCGAAAATTGAAGGAAGTATCATTATATGTATTAATTTTTTTTTTAATTCAGCAGACAGGTTGCATATGCTTTGCGAGTCATTGCCTGTGTTATCATTATAATTCATACAGGATGGAAAGTTGCTAGATTTCAATTTGAAGTTTACATAGGGTATCTGTTCCTATATCAATAACAATAAGGCAATGCACTATGGTCCAGGATACAGATTTACGCGGAAAGATGAATTTTAGCGTTAGCGTTAGCGTTAGCGTTGTTACGGTATACTTCGTAGATTGGACACTAGTGATACTCATGTTTCTTATGGAATCCTTATCCAGATTGCTATCGGAAATCAAGGTGGGGAGTTACCCTTGATTTCAATCTAAGATAAAAATGGCATAAGCATGAGGATTACTACTCCCGGCCACGCCCATCTTTACCGTAACTAGGGATAGGAAAGGAAATGTTGATGTAGAACTTACTTAACGAGAGGCCCCCGACTTGGCGACGCCCTCATAAGTTCTACGGAGTTGGTGGTTTGGTAGGGTAAGGTAGGTCATGGAGGTTTGCCTCAAGCTGGCAATTCGACCCACAGACTATGTTGTTTACCTGTTTTTATTTAAACTCTTGCCAGCCGGCTGTCGAAAGAGTATGCTAACATCAATTTTATTTACAGTTTATTCTTTAAATAATTTACAGACGATTTCTTAACCTCAATCTATCAACAAATATCCGTTGAACAAATCTAAATTTACCAAATTTGTACTTTCTGCTCAGTGAGCAAAACGATTCTTCTAGGTTCATCGAATACAAAAATCAAACCATGCCTTTTAAAGATAATTATACTAAACATTTTACAAAGTTTTATTTCAAGTATTTTCGCGATTTCTGATATAAAATTCAATAGCAAACAATCAAACAAAATTAAAATATTCTAGCTAAATTTTATTATTTTGGTTGCGTATGGGTCAGTCGCCTGATACCCGTGTTGAAAAATTTGTTCCATGTTTGACCTTTCTGTAAAATAATCATGTGTGCTAATCACTAATGATACTACAAGATTTAAATGAAATTAGGCATTGTTCCGCTTATCATTTTAGCACCGCCAGGGGAACTTGGCCAGTACCCACTGCACTTTTATTTCCCTCTCCACAAACAATTACCATCATTTGTGATATTTCAACGGAATTTTATTGGGAATTCTGAAAAGGCAGACAATCAATGCAGTTAGATTGCCAGGTAATACGTGCACATCGTAGCACTGGTGATGCATCACAATCGTATATATACAGGAGTATATGCACTATATGATGACATTGACCGGAAGATTAGATAAGCATTTCCCCCCCTACGCGGAAAGATGAATTTTACGCCAAAACTATATTTTTTAGAAAAAACTGTTGTTCTACAAAATTGTTCGAAATAGTAAGGCCATCATTATGGTTCTACCAAAAAATAGGGTGGCCCATCATATAAAAATTAGAAAATTTTTATTTTATTTCTCAGAATATTGACATGTTATGTTCTACAAAGTTGTAGCGCAGCTAATTCCAATCAATTTTGCTAAAAAAACTTTTTCTGTAGCTCTTAAGTTGGCTGATTTAGAGCAATTTTACCTAATTGGATTAGGGTGTACCTCAAAAAAACAGTATTTTTGATCTAATTTTTTTGTTTTAGATTTCTCGAAAAAATCGTCTTCAGATGACTTTTAGAGCTCAAAAAAATGCAACTTTTGATGGGTAAATATGCACAATATCTTTTTCGGATCAAAAAATATAATCATTTTTCTGTCAAAATTACATTTTTTTCATAAGTTGATATCTCCGGTTAGGGCAAACCAAAAAAATATGTTTACACGGCATCTAGAACAGAAATTAATATTCTTCATTATGTCAAAAAATTGGGGATATGTTATTTTTTTATCTCAAGTTTCACCAATTTTACTAAAATCATGTTTTTTCAAATAAATTGATATAACTCGACAACGGAAGAAGATACAGACGATATTCTTATAGAAAAACACGCGTTTTGAAAAGCCCCAAAAGTCTTCAGAAGGTGACATCCGTGAAAAATAAAAAATGAAATGAGCAGATCTCAAATCTTGTTTTTTGAGGGACACCCTAATCCTGGTAAGTAAAATTACTCTAAACAAGTGAGCTTAAGAGCTACATTAAAAGTTTATATAGCAAAGTTGATTGGAAAAAGCTGCGCTACAACTTTGTAGAACATTTTACGTCAATATTCCGCAAAATAAAAAAATGAAAATTTTACATTTTTTTAAAATGGCCCACCACATTTTTCGGTAACTCTATAATAAGGGCCCAAGTATCCAGAACAACTTTGTAGAACAAATTTTGTTTCTTAAAAGTATGCTTCAGACCGAAAATGCATCTTTTCTCGTAAATCTTGCAATACGATGATAATGATAAAACTTATAAAAAGTGTTAGAGCTGTAGATTTTTTATTTTTCATTTCTCACGAATGTCATCTTCTGAAGACTTTTGGGGCTTTTCAAAACGCGTGTTTTGCTATAAGAATATCGTCTGTATCTTTTTCCGTTGTCGAGTTATATTAATTTATTTGATTTAACATGATTTTAGTAAAATTGGTAAAACTTGAGATAAAAAATAACATATCCCCAATTTTTTGACATAATAAAGAATATTAATTTATCTTTCAAATGCCGTGTAAACATATTTTTTTGGTCTGCCCTAACCGGAGATATCAACTTATGAAAAAATGTAATTTTGACAGAAAAACGATTATAACTTTTGATCGGAAAAAGATATTGTGCATATTTACCCATCAAAAGTTGCATTTTTTGAGCTCTAAAAGTCACCTGAAGACGACTTTTTCGAGAAATCTAAAACAAAAAAATTAGATCAAAAATACTGTTTTTTTGAGGTACACCCTAATCCAATTAGGTAAAATTGCTCTAAATCAGCCAACTTAAGAGCTACAGAAAAAGTTTGTTTAGGAAAATTGATTGGAATAAGCTACGCTACAACTTTGTAAAACATAACATGTCAATATTCCAAGAAATAAAAAAAATATTTTCTAATTTTTTTATATGATGGGCCACCCTATTTTTTGGTAAAACCATAATGATGGCCTTACTATTTCGAACAATTTTGTAGAAAAAACAGTTTTTTCTAAAAAATATAGTTTTGGCGTAAAATTTATCTTTCCGCGTAAATCTGTATCCTGGACCATAGTGCAATGGGCATATGAAATGCAATGATTTCTCACCCAATGATCAAGAAACATGAGAATAATTATGCTCGGCTTACGTAATTTTTAATTGAAAACAATTTGGTAACTTCGAAAATGAAATTATTATCACATTATAGAAGTATTTAGCTAAAAAACATCATCCCCGCCATGTACCTATTTCAATAACATTCAAAAACAGTTAATCCTATGCTTGTACCTATATCAATAATACTGTTTCCAACACAAAATGCGCACACTATTACTTGTGTGTATACGAAACGATATGATTGCAGTGATGCCGAATTCTTCAATGTTTTGTATTTGAGTTGAAATATAATTACAAAATTGCAGTTTTTGTTGTAGTTTTTCAACTTATCAGTTTAATTTTATGTTTTCGATATACCCTATTTTACAAACATAATAGTTGAATTTCACAATGAAAGTTCATTCAAGCATTTTTGAAATAAAAATCTAAGTCGGCAACCCTTGAGAGTACTGCAAGCCATGTAAACAGTTTGGAATACGGACAAGGATAATTTAGACGTTGTTCGAAATAAACCTATATCGCGTTGGTTTTCAAATCTAATTATATTTCTAGTGAAAATGTGATGTGCTTTATGTGCTGTGAAGTGAATTTTGAAAGGATACATTTGTGTTAGCTTAAAATTGAGTGGAAAACAACGGCGTGGAAACAGATGAATCTGCTAGTAGCAATCGAGCAGTGCATCAAACCAACAGTTCAGAGGTAGGAAAATGAAAATAAAAGTGCTTTATAATTTTATCTCTTGATAATTTGATTCTTGTGCATTAAAACAATACTCAAACAAAATCTTGAATAATATTCCAAACATTCGAGAATGTGTTCCATCCATTATTGTGTACATACGATGTGTGAAATTGTAATTAAATTGATTTTTTATTTGGTTTATCGACGGTTGGGTTTAATATACGGGCTGTTATTAATATGGGAACAGATACCCTATTTGAAACAGTTTCTAGGAATAGATTTTATTTCATTCTCAGTTTTAGAGTTGTATTCTTCAAAAGCCGTTTTGATTGCTGAATTGAGTTGATCGCAAATACTTAGATATATGCCCATTAGAGTGGCCCAGCCTAGTATGGGGAGAAAAAAAAGTCGTCGGATTCTACGGGGCAGATCATCGAAATCATAGAAAATCATTCTCTGAAAATTTCAGCCTGATCGGTTATTGCATAAGCTGGCGCAATTGATTTGAAGTTAATATGGGGGTTTCAGCCGAAATATATGGGAAAATACACCTCTGTTACTATTTCGTACAGGAAATTGCATGGAATAGTCCGATTGAGCCCAGATTTGCAGGAAATGAAGTTAACATGCCCATGAACAATTCGACATAAAATTCTACTATTACTAAATAAACTTTAAATCAGTTTTTGGCTGATTTAGTTGGAGCTGGGTTGAACACTTTGAAAATCATTAATTGCCATGAAAACATAGGCATGCAATCAAAGGTGCCTACGATGCGTGATTTCGCGCGCACTGAAACATAAGTAACGGCACGCGCGCCACAACACATATCGCAGCTACCTTCGATTACATGCGCTTGTTTTCAAGGCAATTAATGAATTTCAAAGTGCTCAACCAAACTCCAAATAAATCAGCTGAAAACTATTTTAAGGCTATTTAATCATAGTAGAATTTTATGTCGAACTGTTCATTGGCATGTTAACTTCATTTCCTGCAAATCTGGGCTCAACCGGACTATTCCATGCAATTTCCTGTACGAACAGAAGTGTATTTTCCCATATATTTCGACTGAAACCCCCATATTAACTTCAAATCAATTGCGCCAGCTTATGCAATAACCGATCAGGCTGAAATTTTCAGAGAATGATTTTCTAACCCAAAGGCAAAATCCTGGAGGGTGCCCCGTAGAATCGGACGACTTTTTGTACCCTGGGATTGCCCATATTTTCTTGATTACTATGTTTTTTGTAAACTTTAAACCGGATTTTTCAAATCAAATAGGCGTCTACGTTTTTTAACCGACACTTCTTCTATTATTGTTTTTATAATTATTTATATTATAATTATAATATATTTTATTCATATCTACTTCTAATACGAATAGGAAAGATTTCATTCGTTAATGAGGTATTTCAAAAGCTGTAAAAGTAGTGTGAAAAAAAAAGAATCCAGATTTGGTCGCGTACAAGCCCTTATTACCCATTATACTTAAAATTGAGGAATAACTATTTGAACCAACAAAATTCTTCAAATTTCTCAATTTGCAAATAAGGAGGACAACAGTCAGAAACAGTGCTTCACAAGTTTGTTACAAAGTAGGGAAGCTACGACGAAGCAAAACAATCCCAGACATCGTTTCTTGGAAAGCAGCATTTGATAGCACATCCCACATTTCAATGGAAAATAACACAATGAAACGCGCTTTTCGACGCGTGTACTGGACTTAATTCGGGGAAAATAGAAAAATATCAGCAATCCTTGGAAGCTCAGCAATTAGTGTAAGAGCGAACAAAAAGTGTCCCCAGGCAATCGTGAACCTGTTTTTCTATCGTTAATCGTTGCTGAGCTTCTTCGCACAACTGGCTGGCTCCAGGCTGCCAAATAATTGACTTTGCGAATGATACACTTATTGTGGTATGAATCAAGCTTAATTGTGTTATGTCTAGTCGAATGCAAATTGTTGTCAATTCTATCGCATAAAGAAGCAAAAAATAAAATTGTTCCTTCCAAGACCCCTGTCTACAAGAAAAAGAAATAGCTCATGTAGAAAACACGGAAATAATTTACCCAGGCCAATACATCAGTAGAAACAATGTGAAGAATCATTTACTATTTACACTGAAGGAATTCAAAGATCCAAAACGATAATCTTGAAGCACACATGTAAATAAAAACAAAAAGGCTCTTCTAGCTGCTAAATTAAAAAAAACCCTTGGCAAACAATCATACCATTTAAAATGACGTTCTTTGGCATGACGATTTTCAAAACATTTGAAGTAAAGTAAAATATGCTCATTGCATAAGGGATTTTCCTGACTATCCTATCTCTCCTCTCACAATAGTGATATCTTTGGCTATCCAATAATTGGTTCTTTATAGATGCGGTACAAATAACTGATTCCCATTTGAATTTCAGGTTCACATCTAATTGTTGTAACTACGGCTCCTAATGATGCAAACACCCAACCGGTAGGATCTTCTTACAATTCTGTATATAAGAACATACCAAAATCTGTATTCGGTCCCATCCCTAGTAACATTTGTGGTTTTGTAACGCTTTTAGAGACATTGATTGACTCTTCTGTGTGCTATAAAACCACAATAAATCGTCAATGTTACTGGGGCGTTGCTAAAATCAGACCGATCGGTCGCTGTGTTCCGGATTAATTGCAAAAGTACTATTGTTCCGAATATCTTTTTTCAGGTTTTGCTTCATTACTTCACAATGAATGCAAATAAATGTCAATTGGTGGAAAATAATGAATTTCATCTCTCTAGATTGAAAATCGGGCCAGCTTTTTTAAATGTTAGGCAAATAACGATTTTTTAGATCACCCTGACCGAAATTAGTCACCCTATTGGTGGATCAAAAAATACAGTTCTAATAATTTTCGGAAAGGAACGATTCTACCAATTATGAGTTCAGTGCGTGTTGGCTCTTGTTTCGGACGGCAGAACGATCGCGCGATTTGCCGAAATATTGTGTTCTGCATTGCGCGGCCGTCGTCAGTGCCTGTTTTGTCGTGTTTCTGCTCAGTAAGCAGATATTCCGAGTGAGTAAACAATTGTTGCGTGATCGGACGTGTTTCAGGTAGGATTTAGAACATTCGTAAAATCCGAGTTTTTGGTTCTGATTTTAATGTTCGGTGAGTAAGTGTGCGATCAAACCACCTTCCTTTTGCCAGTGGAGATATATCAGCTTCCACACTGATATTCTTCCCTCCCCCTTCATACGGGAGCTTGGCAGAAGGAAGGTCGTGTGATATATGCCATCACAAATATTGCCCTCCGCTCGCTTTCAAAATCGACTTCTATAAAAACATTCTTCATGCCTGCCGTATCCTAACGGAACTATCAATTCTATACTTTCGCCTCGAATTCTATCATGAACATGTACGTCTAAGTTTGGAAGATGATATTAGCATTTCCATATCATTTTATCGTTGTTTTCAAGGAAATAACATACAGCGCCAAAGGTCATAGAGCATAAGTCAATGTCAGAACAAACAACAATGTCAAAACAAACAACTTTGTAGAAGGAAGTTTTGCTCTATGTCGTTTCTATCAAAAGATTATCTAGTTAAGTTTTAACTTTTCTAGATAAAAATAAAGGTCATCAAAATGAAGCCTAGAGTCACCCGCGAAAGTGTGCTAAAGAAACGAATACTCTCAAACGTATACGAGGGTTTTGTCCAACGAATACAGCGATCTGCCCCAGTGTGCATAGTAGGTCTGTCTTCCACATGATGTGCCTTCGTATTTCACGACTACAATTATTATCAGTTGTAAGTATGGATCAAAGGTAGACGAATTCATCGACCACCTCGAAAGCATCCCCGTCTTTCGTAACACTGCTTCCCAGGCGGGTCCTGTTCCACTCCGTTTTGCCCACTAGCATGTTTTGCTGCAGAATGTTGGTCTTCCGAAGAAAATTGTCTTTTTAGAACAGTTTAAAAGCTTCGCTTGGTACATGTCACACTTTTTAGTCATTCGACATGTTTGGCATGCTTCGAAATATTCCGGATTACTGTTCCTCCGGAGAAAAGAACTATTTTTGATAATTTTTGTATTCAAAATCCGATCGAAGAAATCTAAATTGAGGATTATTGCTTATATTGAACATGCTCCTGAGTAGGAACCTTGTCCTTTGAAGAAAAGGGCCATTATTGCATCATTAATAAAACCAATTTCACAACAAATAAAACTTCATAATATTGCTTATTTTCTTATATGCAAATTTATGAAGTTTGACTTGAATTGCAAATTGAGACGTGTCTTGCATGCGTGTCTTGTAATGACAAGCAAGCTTCTAAAAACCAATGACGCTAAATTTTATAAATAAAATTTGAAAAGGATGTTAGAACATTTTGATTTTTTTTATTTTTCATTTTTAACAGAACTTCAACGGATTCCTTGGCTACTGAGGTTACACAATAAGACATTTTGTGGGAGATCCAGACTTTCGCAATATTCCGAAACATGACCAGCTTGTCTGACATGTCGCAAGCGAGGATTCAGAAATGATCGAGCAACATATTATCAACTTCCTAGGAGAGATCGACTATGATGGTGATATTTCAGTGGACGATCACACCTCGATGTGAAAAGACGCGCTGGTTCACTAGCAGTTTTTTTTTCGGTGCTGTTTGTATCGTTCGCGGTATCCATACCTACCGGTCGCAATGTCAGGCAGTGTGGTGGTGAAGAACACGTTAGCGTTTCTGTTCCCCGAATGTGCCATTCAACCAACTTTGGTTGATATGGCACGTTTTGTTAAATCATTAAAAGGGGATCAGAAATTAATGGAAACTGCCTATAAAATATCGGACGAAAAGTCGGTATTTATTCGGTTTAAAACCGAGGAGGCGATGAAGTTTGTACTGGAAAACAATGCTGAATTGTTACCATTCAACTATTTGAATGGGAAGAAGGTAATAGTGCAGATGTCTGTAGCCGGAGGAAATACTCGCTACGTACGGATTTTTGACCTGCCGCCGGAGATCTCCGATTCGGAGGTGTCTTCCGTGATGTCGACATACGGAAAAGTAAAGCGAACAGTACGCGAACGGTTTCCAACAGACTATCATTTGGATATGTTTACTGGAGTTCGCGGTCTATATATTGAGAACGAAAAGGTAATCCCGGAGATTCTCTACTTTTGTAATTTGAAAGGGAGAATCTACTACGATGGCGTTAAACCAAAATGTTTTGTTTGTAAATCGGACATGCACCTAAAAAAATCTTGTCCGGTGTTACATGAACGACGAAGCATCTCTATACAGCAGAAAGAAGAAAATAAAAAAGTGCCAGCTGCCGTTGCTGATAGAGTTGAGCCCGGCAGTAGTAAGCAAAGAGCAAAAAAAACGATATTGTGTGAAAAAGAAACGGACACAAAGCGAAGCCCATGTCCATCCCGTGTGGAGCCGACCAACAAAAATGCTATTTCGAATGACTCTCCATCGAGCGAGGAAGGAAGTAAATGTGTAACTGTTCCGGACTCTCCACGAAGGAAGAAGAAATACAGAATTGCATCGTACAAATGGATCGACGACGAGAGTGAGCGACAACTTCTGATAGCTGAGGATAAGATAAGAATTGCTAATGCAATGAATGTTAAAGTTGAAGAGATTGATTTTTATATTGATTATTCCTAAAATGATTGTAAAATTATATTGTATAATATTGTTTGTGGCTCCGCAAGTGTTTTTAACACGACTGAGCCTTGAAAATAAACGAATGTTTAAAAAAAATGATGGTGATATTTGAGGTTATGGCTTTCAGTCTTCTTATGCTCAAAAACGGGTTTTACGTTTTTATCCGACGTTTCGGTTACATATATTGTACCTTTATCAAGGAGTCTGTGGACAATGGTGGATTATGTTGTATTGATGTTGTATGTTGTGTATGTTCAGGATTACTTACTAACTAAGTCCCGTTTTATTGTTACATTCTGCACACAACACGAGACTGAAAGTCAACGTAGCAATGAATTTCATTCAACGCGTCAAACATTCTCCACCAACATCGACACAAGACAAACACACAACATAATTTTCTCCCAACTGAAATTAAACGATTACCCCACGATTACCTATGCTTCTACTGCATTTTCTCAGATATTAATTGAAAGCTGTTCTATGTTCGCCATTGCATGAGTACGGTAACGATGGTATTTTGGACATTTCGGGACTGATTTGCGATTTGAGCGTAACTTATTTTGTAAACAAACATTGGAAGGCAAATTCCAGCTACAGCAAGCATTTCCTGAGAAAACCACAGTATGTATCCGATAGAGGGCTGCGAAATGGTGAGTTGACATCCGGGAAGGGGCGCCTAACATAGCTCTGGTCCTCACAAGTTCCAATACTCACGCTTTCACGGGTCTTCCGATGACAATTGACCGCCAGCTAAGGGTTGCGTACTTAGCTGGTAGTGCAGCCTGGGCACTGTTGTCCTTCTGACTTCAGCTAGAGTGAGAAGGTGTGTCCTGTGGGGTCTGCCTAGGATGTGGTGGGGTTCGACAATGGGCTCTGTTGAACTTCTATAAAAAGCTGCATGTGTCCCCAAGCAGGCCCTATCAAAGCGACCGTGTGCCGCTCAAAGCGCACTAGCCTAGTCCTGGTGTTGGGTGAGACTTTAAACAAATTTGACCCGACTGACCGAGCGTCTGTTCACCAAGGAGGTGCGGCTCCAACAGCGTCTGTTCTGGCATCCAGCGGCTGAGTATGAAATGCTATTCCCCGGAAGCTATACCTAAGATGGCAGCCCCATCTCGGTGGATAGGGAACCTTGGGCCAACAACCTACTGTTCCCGAAACATCAATTTGTTCGAGAATCCGATAATGGAAGAATACGGACTGATTTTACGGCGACGACTCTTAGCGTGAAACAGCGGACACGAATAGGAACATGGAACGTTTTAACCCTAACCCAGCAGGGTAAATTGGTCGGCTGTTCGGCCACATTGAGAGTTGACGTAAAGTCAATGTCAACTTCTCTCCCCGAACAGCCAACATAGCTGTGTGGTGTCGGCAGCCAGTTATCTGGCTAAGAATAACGCTACGGATTGCCTGTTCCGGTGGTAGAAGTCCACCATACAGGTGATGATGATGATGATGATACTACCATCTATTGTAGCAAGGCACCTGCCGATAGCACTGGTCATATCTGACAAACGATTTGATCATGATTATACTACTGTTTGTATTTCATCAGACTCCTGTATGAAGGGCCAAAAATGGGTGGGGTGGTTCCATAAGCAGAGACACTTATGCGAATCCACGGGATGAATAGAGAATCTCCTTCCAGAAGAAAGTTCGTACATACAATAATATAATTTAGCCCTCGTTTCCCAGATTGACCCAATAGATGGGGAGAAGAGCCCGCCCTTTATCCACGAAATGTTAACAATAGGAAGTTGGCGATTCCACTCTTCCTATCCAAATCGCTTCAATCGGGTGCCCTGATGTTTTTTTTATATGTATAATAATATAGTTTCATATAGTTTTAATGCAAATTAATTATACATAGAATGGAATTCTCTCACCAAATTTCCTTTTGAAAGTCCTGGACGGATAAGATCTTTTCCACGCCGGTATGTTTAGAAATGAATTGAATTGCTGTCTTCAGAGATGAAAGAACTAGGCATCCGTCGGAGATTATTCTGGTTCAAATCAGGGACTATGTTTCGATTTGATTGAAATTTGGAGGATAGAATTCTTGAATCCTAAAAGATAAGATAAAAAGATGCAGCAGTATCAAACATAATAACATAATGTGACATAAAACACTTTTAGATAGAGAGGTAACCAATATCTTTTCAAGATATGGTTTTGTTTCAGTATTGCGTGATTATGATTAGGTATATGTTCAATTGTTCATCCATCGTGAGGATAAACAATCAATCGCTCAAAATGAACGATTGTTCATAAGAATTTTGATGATGCGTCAACACCATCATTTCATCAACGCGAATAAAGAATAAAAGAGAGGACTTGGGATCAAAGACACAGAGAGATATTATTCTGTGTATGAAACAGAAAAAACAGAAAACCTAGAAATAAATTATATAACATGCTTATTTGAAAAGAACCCGTAAACTGATAATGACTTTTAAGTCACAACTTTTTGTTTCTTTATTAGAGTGAATTTCAATTAGTAAACTAGTGCTTCACTAATAAGTCGCAGTTTTATATCGTATAAGAACAAGTATTTAAATCATTTCTAGTCATAGCATAGAATAAATGGAAAATTTCACACTGCTCATACTACTAGAAAAGCTAAAAAAAGCCAAATGTTTAGCGAAAGATTAAATTTAACATGAATAAACGATGAAGAAATATAGAACTCGAGGGAGTACATAATGATACAAATCTTAGTTCGTGATATATTCCAGTATTGGCTTTGCTCTATATTGTTTGAACCTAACAAAAAAAAGAATCAAATTATTGCCCTTGGTAAAACATGATCAAAGTTTCAGATGCAATCACAGGACATTTGCTTTGGTAAATCCATATATAAAAAAAGAAAATTTTTATTGAGTAGATTTATTTCAAATATATCCTTCAAATACTTCTGTGCATAACACTGTTTTGAGTATGATGAAAAAAAAAAATTGGAAAGCTGATTTTCTTTTCTAGCGTTTGATCAATTTTAGTGATTTTTCCAACCATCGGTATATTTATTAATTTTTTAACTCAAATTTTAAAATGAGAAAATTGTTCACTCGCAGCAGGAAGTCACACGTGCGCAGTTATCTTAGAAGGCAATTGAAGCTATATCGATTTTGTTTCATTAGAATAGTAGAATAAGCGAAACAAAACATATTCTCACAAAGATGCTTTAATGTCAACGATATGTGTGCAAGAGAGGTCAACCAATCTAAGTGCTGCCTTACCGAAAAGATGGTTGCGGACATATTTACTTATAGCCATTAAGACCAACAAAGATCAACGTGATTTCGATAAATTTCGGGCTTGCCAAGAAGCGTGCAGGATTCAGTGACTTAATCGATGAGTATTAGAGTCAGACACTAATTACACAACATGTAAAACACCTTGTAGTGCAATCACTACGAGTTTTTAATATTAAGGAAACATAATTGATTCGATTGTATTTGATGCAGATTTGGATAGTTCGCTATGATTCTATCATGCCTAGGAAACTGTTATTGTCTTTGGTGTCAATTGGAATATATAATTTTTGATACAATACTGTGAACTTTCTTACCTGGGCGACTGTATAAAGATTATGAACAGTCAACTTACTTCATCTCAATAGACACGATCTGATCTTAATAGTGAATTTTCATAGCTTCCCGTACAGTCATTTTTTGATGCATTCTGATTTCTACATTGTTTTCAAAATATATGAGAAATGGACTGCGAGGGCGAGGGAACGAGTTTACTTCTATACGAGCTTCCTGGTGTGGAAGTCGCGCCATTGTTGGTTGCAGTTGTCGCGTGATTTTTGATCTAGATAATTTTTAACAGATTCCAGTCTCCGGAACAGGAACATTCCAGCCGTATTTTAGATGGATCTTCAATATCGTTGGATAACGCGTGCTTTGCATTTCATGAATGGAAGCTTGAAATTTTATGGAATTCGTCTTGGATTTGATGGTTTTTCAGACAAATTTCAGCTTTGTGGGAAAAAAATGACACGTTGAAATTTTGCGACTTTACTCAACCACCAGTGGAAGTCCACCATACAGGTGACCCCAAGTTCTTGGTGTGATGCGGCTTTATGCTTACCGTGCCTACGAATGAATGGTTAGGGGGGTCTAAAAAGAACCTAACCGCAAACGGAGCCTGTGAAGCACCAGGGCACCCTTCACAGTATCTAGCCCTTACTGCGCTAACCGGAGCTATGGCGTAGTTGACTTTTTGCTTCTCCGAAATAATCGGCTACTCTTATTCAATCTCAACTTGAGGTTAAATAAGGGTGAGATTATGAGCATGTTTTTATTTAGTTTTTCAACAAATTGTCACCTATATGGATTCGCTTTATGCGTTATACACATTGTACTCTGTGTTTCGTCTTTGACTTTCTTGATAAGATACCAATTTGGTTTCATCGTTGCTGTTCATATTAATGCTGAAGTTGTGGAGTGTATTATCTTAATTCGCAATGGCTTCAGTTAAGATAGCTCAAATCAATCTTCAGCATAAAAGAACGGCAGCCCTTACTTTGCACCGTTCAATGTGGAAAAACGATCCATAAAAGAATGAAAAACGATCCATAAATAACATCTGAATGTTCCATAAAACGCTACCTTAAATCCATAAAATAGTTCGAGAGATTCCATAAAGAATATTTTTATGATCCATAAAACTTTGAAAAATGATCCATAAAATTTCAAATTTGCGCAATTTATATCCTGATGATGATCCATAATTTCAGCCATATGATCCATAATTTTGGTCATATGATCCATAATTTTGATAATGTGATCCATAATGCTTGGAAAGAAGGCCAATGAAACTATATTAATTGATCCACACATTTTATAAAATCTATGGATCATTTATCAAAATTTATGGATCATATCACCAAAACTATGGATCATTTGAACAAAGTTATGGATCAAATGGCCAGAATTATGGATCATATGACTAAAATTATGGATCATATTACTGAAATTATGGATCATCATCACGATAAAAAATGCGCAAATTTGAAGTTTTATGGATCAAAATATAGTTTTTTATGGATCATTTGTCATATTTTCATGGGAAAATAGCAAGAATTGTATTGTTTTTCTTGACCATGTTAATGGAACATATTTTCCAATTAATTGCTAAATTTTAGCTTAGTTATGGATTGAAAAATTATTCTTTATGGAATCTCATTAACTATTTTATGGATTTATGGTAGCATTTTAAGGAACATTCAGATGTTATTTAATGATCGTTTTCCAGTTTTTTATGGATCCGTCTTTATCGTTTATATGCAAAAGTATGTTTTGCCTAAAAGAACAGCAACGATTAATCTTTGTAGACTCATGCAAAATGGCAAATCCCAAGTGGCTTTGGTGCAGGAACCCTATTTTCGCAAGGGTAGCTTCTACCTAGGTAACCTAGTGAACCCGGTTTTTGCTGCTTTCAGTAAAGAAATGGCAAACTCTCGATCAATGCCGCGTGCATGTGTGCTTGTTAACAATGCTATTGTTGCTACACTTATCTCTGAACTAACAACCAGAGATGTATGTGCTGTCACAATTGATGCAACTGGCGGAACCCCCGTCAGGAAATACGTCTATTGTTCGGTTTATTTACCACATGATGAACCATCCCCTACGGATGCTTTCGAGTTGTCATATATTGCACTTCAAAAGGCCTTCCGCTAATTGTCGGCAGTGATGCTAATGCTCATCACATCATCTGGGGTAGCTCGGATATCAATCTGAGAGGCTCCAGCTTGATGGAATACCTAAGTAGTACCGAACTTAGTTTACTTAACATAGGCAATCGCCCAACCTTTATGGTATCTAATAGAGCAGAAGTGTTAGACATAACCCTTTGCTCCAATAGAATCAGTCACGAATTGACTAATTGGCATGTGTCAGATGAGGAATCGATATCAGACCATCGCTACATCTACTTTGATCATTTGAATGTTACTTCGCAGACCTTGCGTTTTAGAAATCCCCGGTCAACAAACTGGGATCTTTACACAGAGTTGCGCTCTACCAAATTTCATAGATATCTACCAACCATTGAAACTCCTACCGACTTGGATGATGCAGTTGATACTACAACGTTGCACATCGTGGAAGCTTTTGAAGAAGCTTGCCCTTTACGTTCTGTAAAAACCTCAAGAGGAACCGCTTGGTGGAATTCCGATTTGGCTAAGCTTATGAAGCAGTGCAGAAGGAGTTGGAACAGACGCCATTCAGCAGGGACGGATTCTTTCAAGTTGGCTCGCAAAGCTTACAAGAAGGCTCTTCGATCTGCTGAACGATCCGGCTGGAAAAACCTTTGTGCAATTGTTTCCAATTTGAGTGAAGCCAGTCGATTGAATAAAATTCTTGCGAGATCCAAGGATTTCCAAGTTGGCGAAATTCGCAAGCCAAATGGCGACTACACTTCTTCTGATGAAGAATCGTTAGAGCACTTATTTGATACGCACTTCCCTGGATGTGTCGATATAACATCTTCGGATGATCCTGATGTCTTTTCCTGTAGCTATGGATCTTGGGCTCAAGCACGTAGAATCATAACTACTGAATCAATTCAATGGGCACTTAACAGTTTTGCTCCCTACAAATCTCCAGGGGAGGATGGGATTTATCCCGTTCTACTTCAGAGAGGTTTTGAACACATCAAACATGTTTTGAAAAAGCTTTTAGTATGCAGTTTTGCTACTGGGTATATTCCCATATCCTGGCGGGATGTCACTGTAAAGTTTATCCCAAAAGGAGGACGTGCTTCGTATGAAGAAGCAAAGAGTTTTAGACCCATCAGTCTGACCTCATTTCTTCTGAAATGCTTAGAACGTATTATCGATCATCACATTCGTGATGCCTGTTTGGCAAACATGCCTCTTTATGTTAATCAACATGCTTACCAATCTGGAAAGTCCACCGTGACTCTTCTACACAAGGTTGTGTACGATATCGAGAAAGCATTCGCTCAAAAGCAATCGTGCTTGGGTGCTTTCTTAGATATTGAAGGTGCTTTCGACAACGTGTCTTTCGATGCAATATTGGAAGCCGCACTTTGTCATGGGCTACCTAATATTATTACCAAATGGATTCACCAGATGCTTAAAAACCGACATCTCTACTCGACATTACGTCAAGCTGCGATTAGGAAATTAAGTGTCTGCGGATGCCCTCAAGGGGGAGTATTATCTCCACTTTTGTGGAATCTCGTTGCAGATACGCTCAGGTTACTCAATAATGGCGGTTTTCCTACCTATGGATTTGCCGACGACTATCTTACATTGATAGTGGGTTTGTGCATTACAACCTTATTCGACCTGATGCAAAATGCTCTTCTGGTAGTTGAAAGTTGGTGTCGCCAATATGGCCTTTCGGTCAATCCGAATAAAACATCTATTGTTCTTTTCACGGAAAAACGTTATCGTAATGGTATTCGTCCATTACATCTTTTTGGTTCTGAAATCAATGTAACTGATCAAGTAAAGTATGTGGGTCTAATTTTGGATTCAAAGCTTTCCTGGACTCCTAACATTGAGTTCAGAATCAAAAAGCCGTGTATGGCTTTCGGCCAATGCCGACGAACCTTTGGTAAAACTTGGGGTCTTAAACCCAAATATATCAAATGGATTTACACAACAGTTGTACGACCAATTTTGGCTTATGGATGTCTTGTGTGGTGGCAAAAGGGGGAAGTGAGGACAATTCAGTCTAAATTAGGCCATCTTCAAAGGATGTGCCTAATGGCAATGACTGGTGCGTTCTCTTCAACTCCCACGGCTGCTCTCGAAGTTCTCTTCGACGTGGCCCCACTACACATACATCTCAAACAAGAAGCATTTTCTTGTACTTACCGACTATGGGTACTCGGTTGTATGGAAGAGAATCCTGTAAACCGCAGTTCTACACACACTTCGTTGTTACCGCTTATGGTTAATTGGGACAAAATGTTCCTTGCTCCAAGTGATCTCACACAAGTTAGTAGTTTTCCTTATAGGACATTTTCGACACAATTCCCCTCGCGGGAAGAGTGGACATCTGGCTATTTGGAGAGAAGTATGTCGGACAGCATTGTTTGTTACACTGACGGCTCCCTCTTCGAAGGTAGAGCAGGTGCAGGCGTCTATTCGCGTGAGCTGAGATTGGAACAGTCACACTCACTGGGTACACACTGCACTATCTTTCAAGCGGAAATATTTGCCATCATGTGTTGAGTGCAATCTGCACTGCAGCAACGCATCATGGGCAAAGTAATATACTTCTGTTCAGATAGCCAAGCAGCTATTAAAGCTCTCGCCTCGGCCAACTCAAGGTCGAAGTTAGTAATCGCATGTCGAACTCAAATTGAAAAACTGAATTCAGTTAATACTTTACACCTTATATGGGTACCTGGCCATTCTTCCATAGCTGGAAACGAATTGGCTGATGAGTTAGCTCGTAATGGAGCATCGCATGACTTTATTGGTCCTGAGCCAGCTATTCCAATATCCAAGTGTTGGGTGAAGCTTTTGATCAACTCTTGGGCTGTCACTCAGCACAAATGGCATTGGAGTAGTCTGGATTCATGTCATCAAACAAAATTGTACATCCGGGAACCATCTCCGGTACTAGCAAGCTATTTAGCTAATCTGTCTAAACAGAATTGCAGTGTCTTAGTCAAGGCCTTGACAGGTCACTGCCGACTGAACTATCACATGGCAAATATTCAATACGTTGAATCATCTGTTTGTGATAGTTGTGAATCCGATTATGGAACTTCTTATCATCTAATATGTAACTGCCCAGTCTATACACAATTGCGCTTCCAAATATTTGGTAAACACTTACTTAGTGAAATTGACTTCAGAAACCTGAACCTTCAGAGTATTTTGTTGTTCATAACCCGTTGTGGTAAGGAGCTATAAGCTCTTGTACGCTTATGTGTTGTATGCCCTCTTCAAGGGCCCTTTTCCAAACATTCCCTTTGTTCTCCCATCCACATTCCTTTCCTTTTGTTCACTTCCTTTTCCGTCAGGTGTGTGATGAAAAAGGCTGTGAAGGCGATGGCACAAATCTCCCAAATTGAGGTGAACGTGCCCCTGGAGCCGACGTTCTGATACCTGATACCTTATCACCAAGGAGGTGCGGCTCCAACAGCGTCTGTTCTGGCATCCAGCGGCTGAGTATGAAATGCTATTCCCCGGAAGCTATACCTAAGATGGCAGCCCCATCCCGGTGGATAGGGAACCTTGGGCCAACAACCTACTGTTCCCGAAACATCAATTTGTTCGAGAATCCGATAATGAAAGAATACGGACTGATTTTACGGCGACGACTCTTAGCGCGAAACAACGGACACGAATAGGAACATGGAACGTTTTAACCCTAACCCAGCAGGGTAAATTGGCACAACTTGCCAATGAGGCACGCCGTATGAAGCTTGAGATCCTGGGACTGAGTGAAGTCCGTTGGCCAAACTTTGGAGAACACAGAACGCCGTCGGGACAAGTACTCTGGTTTACGAGGTGAACACGCTCCCTGGCATCGCGGAGTTGGCTTCCTACTAAGCGCTCAGGCACACTCTGCGCTTATGATGTGGGAACCTATAAGTAAAAGGATAATCGTTGCTAGATTTAGAACACGGGTCCGAAACCTTACTATAATCCAATGTTATGCGCCAACCGATGCTGCCGACCTGCAAGACAAAGAGAACTTCTACAGTCAACTCAATGCCGTCGTAGATAGAATTCCGAAGGGTGATATCAAGATCTGTTTGGGCGACTTCAATGCGAAGATCGGATCCGACAACTCGAACCATGAGCGCATTATGGGACGCCATGGTCTCGGAGAAATGAGCGAAAACGGAGAGCTGTTCGCAGAATTTTGTGGTAATAACGACATGGTGATCGGGGGATCGCTCTTCCCTAATCGACCGGTTCACAAGGTCACGTGGGTCTCCCGTGACGGCTTTACAGAAAATCAAATCGAACACATCTGCATCAGCCAAAAATGGAAACGGAGCCTTCTTGATGTACGGAATAAACGTAGTGCCGATATCGCATCTGATCATCACCTCCTCATCGGCGAAATACGCCTGCGAATTGCGCGGATTCGTCGGCAGGAGGAAAGAGTTGGACGACGATTCAACACACGCCGACTGGAAGATGCCACGGTGAAACGGTCCTTCGTTGAAGAACTGGAGACGCGTGCTGCAGATATTCCGGAAGGTGGCAGCGTGGAAGACCAATGGACCGCCATCAAGAATGCCTTCATCGCCACCAGCGAGAACAATCTGGGCGAACTACGCACCCAGAGCACAAACCAGAGAAAACAAACAAATCACCGATGAGACCTGGAGAAAGATAGAGGAGCGAAGAGAAGCCAAAGCCGCGATAGAGCGATCGAAAACCAGAGGAGCCAAAGTCTAAGCCCGTCAACGACAACTTTTTCAAGTGCCAGCCAAGCCGGATTCCGTGCCGGAAGATCCTGTGTGGACCATATTGTCACGCTCCGCATCATTCTGGAGCAGGTCAACGAATTTCAAGAGTCCCTTTACTTGGTATTCATTGACTACGAAAAAGCTTTCGACCGTCTCAATCACGAGAACGGAACAGTCCCGTTTTTTAAACCTTATTGTGCTGTCCCGTCGTAATCTCAAAAATCCTCAATTTGTCCCGTTTTTACATTGATTCTACCAAAGAGCACCAAAATATTATTCGAACAAATTCAATATTTTAGGCAGGAATCTAAACCCAGATACTTAAAAAGTGGATGAAACCCATCAAAATAGTGTCAAATGTTATATTACTAATGTTGCTTGTAAAAGAATCCTATCTATGCTGTTGTGTATTTTACACGGATCGAGTTTTCTTAACGTTAATGTCAAGCGGTATTTCTACGGGAAAATTATTTATTCATACAGTTTCATTACAATCACTTTTTTAGGCTAATTCCGAAGGCATTAAAATAGGCATTAAAATTTGGTCAATTTTATTAGTGGATTTAACGGATTGAGTAACTTGGTTGGAAAGTATATCCTGAAAATCAGGGCACGCCTCAACGTCAATAAAATGAAGCGCAGGGACAGACATTTTTATTCCCAGATTAAGTTCGTTTTCGATTTTTTTTTCAAATCTTGCGATACCTGCTTCGTTTTTCAAATTGTTGCACCACATATTTTTCAATCTTTTGATTCTTTTCGAAACATTAAGAATCATTCAAAGTTATTCTGAATAATTCTGAATATTTCGAAATCATCCACTGTAAAAAACGTAGACATTGAAAAATAATTAATAAATCAGCTGAACGAAATCGAGTTTAAGGCAGTTTCAAACCGAGGAAAAAATTGGTCAGATTTCGGTCCTCATGTAGGGTATCTGTTCCCATATTAATAACAGCCCGTATATTAATCTCAACCGTCGATACACCAAATAAAAAATCAATTTGATTACAATTTCTCACATCGTACGTACACAATAATGAATAGACCACCTTCTCCAATGTTTGGAATATTATTTAAAATTCCGTTTGAGTAAAGTTTTAGTTCACAAGACTCAAATTATTAAAAACAAAATTATAAAACACATTCATTTTCATTTTCCTACCTCTGAACTGTTGATTTGATGCACTGCTCGATTGCTACTAGCAGATTCATCTCATTTCACGCCGTTGTTTTCCACTCAATTTCAAGTTAAAACGAATGAATCCTTTCAAAATACACTTCACAACACATAGAGCACATCAAAATTTCACTATAAATATAATCATACTTGAAAAACTAACGCGATTTCCTATAGTTTGATATAGGTTTATTTCGTACAACGTCTAAATTATTCTTGTCCGTATTCCAAACTATTTACATGGCTTGCAGCATCGGCAAGGGTTGCCGACCTAGATTTTTATTTCAAAAATGCTTGAATGAACTTTTACTGTGAAATTCAACTCTTATGTTTGTAAAACAAGGTATATCGAAGAGATAAGCTATGACAAACATAAAATTAATCTGATAAGTTGGAAAACTACAACGAAAACTGGAGTTTTGTAATTATATTTTAACTCAAATACAAAACATTGAATAATTCGGCATCACTGCAATCATATCGTTACGTATACACACAAGTAATAGTGTGCGTATTTTATGTTGGAAACAGTATTATTGATATAGGTACAGGCATAGGATTAACTTTTTTTGAATGTTATTGAAATAGGTACATGGCGGGGATGATGTTTTTTAGCTAAATACTTCTATAATGTGATAATAATTTCATTTTCGAAGTTACCAAATTGTTTTCAATTAAAAATGACGTGAGCCGAGCATAATTATTCTCATGTTTCTTGATTATTGGGTGAGAAATAAATGCATTTCATATGCGCATTGGCTTATTGTTATTGATATAGGAACAGATACCCTACTTGTTTACAGATCAGGAGGTGCTTGTTGAAAATTTCGCTTCCATATGTGTCTTTTAAATACAATCCGGCGGAAATCTCCGAGAGTTCAAGCTTCAAACCAGCCTATAAATTAGTCAGTCAACCATAATCATGCAAATAATTAAAATCACCTTTTATAAATGTTGTTTCCTTGTTGAGATTCTTGTTATTCTTATCCGCAGTTTTTCCCTCACTTATTTTCATGGAAAAGGGTTTTGGCACTGGAAATTAATAATCCCACCCTATTGTTCTTTTCTCATTTGTCTTTTGACATTTTTTTCTCAAAACTATTTTTTTTCTTATCTCTCTAATCCCCAGAACGGCTTTAGAGGCTGGTTTACAGTTCGGAAAACGTGTAACGGGACTTGGTTCCCACGCATTTTGAAAAGGACGGGATTTATGGGTTTTGGGCACGGAACATGGATCAAATCCCATGACATGTTTCCCGTAAACTGTAAATCAGCGTTTAGGCAGGGTATTTTGACTATTTTTTTTGTTATTTTTAATTGTTCAGAATTGAACGCGCCCCTTTAAAGAGTGAAATATTTGTAGTTCAGTATTTTTCCACAACTTACTTAATACAAAAGAAGGTTATGGTGGTGATTGATTCACTCTAAAAAATTTCTCCAAGTTCTTACACGGAAAATGAAATTTAAGCCCATAAATTTTAAAGTTTCCACAGCTCTGAATTTTTTCCCAAGGTTTTTTTTGACATGTCCCGTTTTGCAAGTGCGTTTGTCCCGTTTTTTCACCGAAATGATCTGGTCAGCCTACCTGAGACGCAAGGGAGTTCCTGAGAAAATCATCGGCCTCATCGAGGCACAGTACGAGGCCTTCTCGTGTAGAGTGCTGCACAATGGGGACCCTATCAAGGATGTATTCTATCACCGTTACCGTTACTGTTACGCGAAAATAAATCATGAAATCATGATTTATATTCATGGTGCATTTTCATAACATGAAAACATGTTGGATTCATGAAATCATGAATTATTTTCCCATTTCCGGGAACGGATTTTTACCCGTGTATAGTCATCAACGTCAACAAAACCAAATCGTTGGATGTAAACACGGTGACTCCTTCCAGTTTCAAAGTAGCCGGGCAACCAGTGGAGAATGTTGAAAGCTTCCAATACCTTGGTAGCCAAATGGCGTCAGACGGCGGTACCAAGATCGACATAGGCGCACGGATCAAGAAAGCAAGGGCTGCCTTTGCGAGTTTAAGAAATATCTGGAAAAACAGGCAGATAAGTGAACGCACCAAAATACGAATTTTCAACTCTAACGTGAAATCTGTGCTGTTATACGCTAGCGAAACATGGTGTGTATCAGTGGAGAACACTCAACGGCCTCTGGTGACAACGACGATGGAGCTCGTTGTTTGAGATCCAGTTGTGAGGCCACAAGGCCCGAATTATATGCCGCAGGCATCTGTTAATGAACACCTGCATCATTAACAGATGCCTGCGGTATATAATTCGGGCCTGGTGGCCTCACAACTAGATCTCAAACAACGAGCTCCATCGTCGTTGTCACCAGAGGCCGATAGCAACAGAAATTCGGGATCGGAAGTGGGGCTGGTCGGCTACACTCTACGTAGGGGCGGAAACGAAATCTGTAAACAAGCATTAGACTGGAACCCAGCGGGACATCGCAGCAGAGGCAGACCCAGAGGCTCATGGCGGTGAAGCCTGAATAAAGAAATAAAAGAAGTCGACCGAAATCTAACCTGGCAACAGGTTAAAGCGATATCCGGGCAACGCGCAGGATGGAGATCTTTCAAGTCGGCCCTTTACACCACCGGAGGTGTACAGGATCCATAAGTAAGTAAAAAAAAGTATCCTATAGACTAGGCTTTCCTCTAGAAGGTACGGGAAAAAGTTTTGGATAAAAATGCTTGCATTCTACGGAATTCACAAAACAATGATTGTTTACAAAATAAGTGACGCCCAAATCGCAAATTGTATATTTTGGACTGTTCGACAATATTCTTTTCAATTTGTTACATAAATCTCGAATACTTCTTCAAAAGGACGTATGTGATTTTGTAAACAAAGATTCAAACGTCGATTTGTCCAATCTGATAGCACTCCCACGCAAACCATTACCATAAACAGGTAGGGGAAGCCTTCGGCTACCTGTTGGTGGTGTTGGTTTGCGTGGGAGTGCCATAAGATTGGACAAATCGACGTTTGAATCTTTGTTTACAAAATCACATACGTCCTTTTGAATAAGTACCCGAGAAATATTTATTACATAAATTACAGCCATCTCCAGATGGGCAATCCTACGCTTTTGCTTGCAAGGCTACTGGAGACCCCGTCAGATCAAGCGTCAGATAAAGTAAGATAACCCAGAATAGGCATTTTCGGAACAATAAATTTCTGCCACATATAATATTGGAGAAGAATTATTTATTGATCTCAAATAATGTAAGGTGGTAGATTTGTTTAGCCTTCAGAATGTTGTTGACTAATTTTTTCAGCGATTTTTTTTTTGCATAGCGCTGTATAGTATCGGTTCGATCCCCACCATTGTCACAAAACTTCTCACGACAACAGTTTTGACTGTGCCAATGGACGCTGCATGCTGGTCCGGGGTTCAATGTGGTGTTTCCTTCAAAGAGCGAAATGCTCACTGGAATCATTAAAAACGTGTAGTGTTTTTAGCAAAATATCTAGCAAACTAAGAATAAACTTATTTGATAGCTTTGTAGTCCAACCAGATGCCACCAATGGGGTACAACATGAACAATTTTGGATCGAATTTCAATGGAACCTGGGTCTTCGAGTTCAGCGATACTTCAAATTGGTCTATTATCTCCACCAGCCCCCTTTTCAGCTGGGCAAGAGCAAACCGCATTCCCAGACACATTCGGGGCCCTTCACCGAATGGAAAGAATACTCCTTGCTCCTTGTATTGTTTGCCACCTCTATTTTCTGGTGAGAATCTCTCTGGGTTGTATTCATCAGGCTTGTCGTAGTACTGGGAATCAAGCTGGACAAAGAAGGGAATGACAACGGAACTTCCTTTTGAAACATGTATTTTCTTTCCTTTTGGTCCAATGAGTACAGTGCTTTCAGTGCATCGTTTCGCCAGGACAGGAGCAATAGGATGAAGTCGTAGCGTTTCATTTAGAACTTGATCAAGATAAGTCATTTCTCCAATACTATCATAATTGATGCCTCCTTCAGCAGCTTGAACGCTTCGGATTTCCTCCCTTAGTCGGTTCTGTATTTCAGGGTGACTTGCCAGATCGAAAAGACAATATGTCATTATCAGGCTGGATGTTTCAAAACCATCAGCGAAGAACGATACTCCATGGCCTGCCATGTCAATTTCCGAAATTTCTTTCTTCTCCTGTAGACTAAGTAGGTAGTCCAAGTAATCGTTTCGTACGATGTTATTCTGCTTGCGATGACGAATGGCGTCTTTCATTATGCGAATGAAGAATTCTTCCACTTCCCGAGGAACAAACGAAAATTTGTAAAACTTTTTGACTGATGGCAAAAATGTGGTTACCAACAAAATAATCTGCGCAACGAAGTTGAAATCCATTATACGACGACCCATTTCCCGGATTTCAGGTTTATCCTTGGAAAAAGACTGGGCATCGATTGCAAATACGCAGTTTGAAACGACATCGGTGGTGTATTTTGCCATCAGCTGAATGAAAATAAAATACAAAGTAGATACAGCGAAAATTAAAACTTTTTTTTTGCTAAATTTACCTCTTTAGTATCAATGGCCTTCGCATTGTTTTTCTTGACATATTCAGTCATTTTAACACACACTTCATCCATGAGAGACGAAAGCGCTTTTATCTGAAAGGAAAGGTAAAAGTTATGAATTCTTCACACTGATTTCACATGTATGAGTGTTGTCTATTTTACTCTGTTGTTCGTGAAGGCCGGTGTGATTTCCGCTCGTCGTGTCTTCCATTTCTCCCCGGACAAACTGAATGGGTTTCTCGCGAACAGTGGGTCGGACTTCTCATCCACGACATCGGAAAAATCGTTATCCGCAAAATAGCGAAAGCCTTTTGTAAGAACTACTTTGATCAGTTCCGGATCCCGCACCATCAATAGTGGCGTTCGAACGGCGAAGTATCCTACTACTGGTTCATTTTTGTAATCACTGTGGAAAGAGCAATAACGAATTACACAACATTCATATAGATTCAAATGTCACATGCAAAAACTTCGAATATTATATCTGTATATATATTTGCGGCCAGCATACAGCCAACAAATAAAGTTAATTTACTACTGTTAAAGTCCTATGAGCATGTGCATTAGATTCACTCAAATTCTTCAGAAATTGCTTGGGTAGCACTTGATAATGTCTTGAAAAGCCAAATAATCTCACCCATAATTCAACACCCAATCAAAAATAAAAGTTTCTGGAGAGGTGCACTAGTCGAGTAAGAATCCCAATCCTTACTTAGATCACAACCCAGAGATCCTTTTAAAGGTTTAAATCCCGAAAACATCACAAAGTACACGTGTTGTGAGGCTACCTTTATTTCCAAAATCCGTTTTAAAACAAGTTTAGTTTGATTTAAAAAAAAAACTGCAAGATTTTCGAGCGTTTCAATTAGATAAGATTTGAAAATCGTTCAATTAAATGAAACACAATCGGTTTTTCAAACAAAAATATTTTAATGACAAACTGCGTATACTCAAAGCAATTACGAAATTAAAGTAAGTTATGGCTTGGTTTACTTCACGTCTGATTTGAAACTATTTCCCTTAATTTAATGTGAAATCAAAATGAGAATAAGAAAAAACGATAGAAAAATATTTAAATTCCAAACTTAGTATGTTGGATAAATAAGGCGTGAACCAAATTTGAATGCCATACGCTGTATTGTAAACAGGGGTTTTAATAATTGATTTTTTTTTTGGTAAAGCCTAACGGCCTTCTTTGTCACCCTCACTTCGTAACATATCCATATTCGGATGAACACTGACAATTTCCGATCGAATATCAGCCAGTGAGTATTATGGTTGTTACAAATATTTAATTAAAATCATATTCTACCGACCTTCGAAATGTCAATGTGGAGAGTAATGAAAAATAAAAAATTAAATGAAGAAACATTAACCAAAAACTTCGGGCAATAAAATCTAAGGGGGGGGGGGGAAACATAATTGTTTTTTTTTTAATATTTTTATAAGCCTTATTTAGATTTCATAAACTAACAAAATCTCTCATTAGCCGTGCGGTAAGATGCGCGGCTAAAAAGCAAGACCATGCTGAGGGTGGCTGGGTTCGATTCCCGGTGCCGGCCTAGACAATTTTCGGATTGGAAATTGTCTCGACTTCCCTGGGCAGAAAAGTATCATCGTATTAGCCTCATGCTATACGAATGAAGAAGTGGTAGCTTGGCTTAGAATCCTCGCAGTTAATAATTGTGGAAGTGCTTAATGAACACTAAGCTGCGAGGCGGCTCTGTCCCAGTCAGGAATGTAATACCAACGAAGAAGAAGAAGAAGAAGAAACTAATAAAACACTGTCAAACTGAACACTTATATGATGATCTGAATAATTACCCACAATTACGTTCAACTGAGGTACACTTTTAGCATTAGCATTAGCACCGTTACCACAGATATTGATTTGGGACTAATCACTATCTCTTAGGTGGAAGCAATGCACCCTCCAATAGTCGAGATGTGTCCTGGCCACGTCCTTGCGAATGCTGAGGAAGGGGAAGGATGGTTAGTTGGACACCTACTTAAGAAAGATGTAGAGAACTCTAGGACCTCTCATAGGTGCCACGGGAGATTTTGGGATTGTGTGGAAGGTTATAACAGTAGGAATCGTTTTGGTAGAACGTGAAATACAGGAAGAACTAAGATAGAAATACAGAGGACGAGTCTGGAATTGAACCCACGACTTCCTGCTTATAAGGCAGAAGCGGTAGCCACTAGACCATCGAGCTCGTTTAACTGAGGTACACTTTTAGCGCCAAAAGTCAATATAATCAAGGCTAATTATGTTTTCTTCGAACGCAGTGACCATTCTCAGTACCAATCATATGAATGAATCTGTGAAGAAGAAAACTGAGTAAGTCATTATATGTTTTGAATGGGGAGGTGCATCGAATGAATACAATGACGTTTGAGCGGTGCGCTGTTTACTAAAAATGAATACTCTTTCATACATCGTGCTGCGTGCCATCTATGATCGGGCACAGATGGTGGACGGTACGTGGAGGTGGCGAATGAACCACGAGTTGCATCAGCTGTTGACCGAACCAGCCATCGTTCACACCGCGAAAATCAGAAGACTGCGATGGGCCGGACACGTAGCCAGAATGTCGGACTGTAATCCGGTGAAAATGGTTCTCGACAACGATCCGACGGGAACAAGAACAAAGAACAAGGAACAAGGTGCACAGCGATCGATCAGGACGGCCTTAGTCTGGTAATAAATAATAAATTCATACATCGAGTTCATTCAAAATGAATTTCGGCACCGCTCAAACGTCAAATAATGAATCTCTCACTGCCCCATAGTAATACGACATTTGTCAAATTTCGGCCAAGATGAAGTTATATTTAATGCAGCGTACACACCAGTCAAGCAGTTTGACGAACATTGACTCCACCCCCAAGAAAACGCTTTGGTTGCTGCTTTGTTTGAACGTATATGAAATTGTTCGAACAACCATTTGACAGTTGGCGGCTCGGTTGGAAAAAATTAAAACGGTTTGATTTTGGTTTGAGTTGTCGGGGGTGGAGTCAAGGTTCGCCGAAAATGTTTGAGCATTTGTAGAGAAGTTGAACAAACCCGCATATATTTTATGAAGGTTGGTGCTCAAGTTGGCGCTTCGGTCGTTCGTGTGCGTGCCGCTGTTGGTAAAACTTGATGGATGTTTGAACAAACGAGAGGTGGAGTCAATGTTGGTCGAACTGCTTGACCGTGTGTACGTTCCATAATATAGATGGAAGTTATATTTAAATTTCCTGAACTCATATCAATCTGTCGAAAAAAAATCACGTCACAGCCACACGAGCGCGCTCTGGGAGAAAATGCGAACGTACTTGTGGCTCTGGTGTGCATATTTTGACAGACTGATATGGCATTAAGAAAATGCAAATATCACACAATTAGTTGCACTTACTAAATCAAGCTTAAATAATTTTTTGGCTTCCAGAAGGTGCAGGACAGCAGTGGAAGGTTTCTTCTTAGTAGTATCCCAAACTAGTAGCAAAGCAAATACTATTACAAAGAATAATAATAATAGCACCGCGCCGTAATATTTAAAGCAATTGCCTTCTCAATAATTCACCGAATTTGTGAGCACATTTGAGCACATAAAAGTATGTTTTAATAAATAAAACCTACATCTGTTTAGCTAAATTAGACTAAATCAACGTCTACAGTACTGCTGTAAGAATCAAGTCAGACCGATATTATTTAGTATCACGAATCGCAACAGAAATTTTATTTTCAAGTTTATTTTGAATTAAAATCGCATAACTTCGATAAAAATAATGTTAAAAACTATCAGCGAAACAACCGATATTATAGTTTTATTTTTATTTTTTAAGTTTGTAGTAGGATCATAAATATAAAACAATTTATGACATGGGTATTGTGAAATATATAAACGGTGCACGTTTTTCCTTGGCTTTCATAAGAAACCACAGATGGTAAAAGTTGTTTTTTATAATAAATTAATTCACCCTTTGGAATGTTATTTTATGGAAACCATTATTGTTGGTGGTTTCCAATATCCATATCCAAGTAACAATTCTGGTTCTTCAACGTTCTTCAAGATAGCAATTTACTCTTCAAGTATCCTATAACACCACAATCCTTCCATCGATGTTAGGAGAAATACACATATGAGCATTCAGTTTACTATATATGGGACAACTACGATCACTGATAAGCCTAACATTTTTTCACTAAACGCTTCCACCACGCCGAATAATACTCACTTGTATATTTGTTGGTACTCATAGTAAATGTGCTGTTTCTGCGTTAAAACACTTGGAATATTTCCAAACAATACTTTCGGCTTGGGTCCCTTGACTCCCAACTTGTTCCACTTGTTGAAATTCCATGTCAGGAACAAATAAACGGCACCAAGGAAGCCACCCAATAACCCAACAACTGTCCACCACATTGTAGATTTGAACTTGCCACGCAAACTGTAGAAATTCGACTGACGCTTTTCGAGATCCCATTCGGTATAAAAGAGAGCGAATTTAAATCAAAGTCAATTGTCTGGGTTAATATTGCTGCGCACCACTATCGCAAATGATAAACACTACATACAGGTTGCGTCAGTAAACAATGTAAACATTCATATCTACACGATATATTTTTACAGCATCATTTCAAACTGCCGACTGATTTCATATACAATTCTTATTGATTAGCTTCATCAACCGGTGCTGGGTCATTAAGCCAAAGGGTCTTAGACCGAAGATCGAAAGATTAACGTATTAAAACTGTACATTTCGTCTTCTTATAGATATTTTTAGAAAAAAATATAGAAGGTTGTATCAAAGACACAGAACCGCAAATCGAACGTAGAATTAGTGGATTTGAACTTCGATCATTAACAATTGTTCCAGAATCTGCATATATCCATTTTACATTCCGAGGAAACAACAAAAACTGTTTTTAAATAATTTGGTGCCGAATCTTTCAATTGCTTCGGTACAGATCAGTAGTTTTTGGCAAAACTCAACACCCTGGAGCGTTTCCAGTTCAAAGACTTCAAACAGTACTTCATAATTGCTCTTAAAAGAGCTTCTGCATATGTATAGTTTGTTAAACAAACGAAAAAAAAGCATACATATCCGAACAAAATCCGAAAATTGGCCCGATCGGACATTACATTTCGGAGTTATTGAAAAATCATTGTTTTTTCCAAAAGGTTCTCCCTTGGACAAAAAAATTCAAATCGATTTTTGCCTTTCTCGTACAACAAAGTTGTACCGAAAGGCTATATGATCACTCCAAAATCGAACTTTTGATGTGTGTGTGTGTTTACTTGCTATTCCTAAGCAATGGAGAGGGAATCTGCTCAACAGACATCCTGGGTTGTCCAGGAAGTGCGGGTTAGGAACCACCTTCAACAGCAAACGAGAGAGGCAGGACTACATCCCCGATCCGCTAAGCCTATCGTCCCTTCGGTACAACCAGAAAGTAATGCTTCAAAGGGGGGCCAGTGCACAACGCACTCTCGAGTTTAGCTGCGTGTCCTTGCAGCATCGAACATCGTGACTCGCTTTTTTAGAAGAACACCATTGTATCGTGTCAGTGTATTGCCGGCTTTCCAGGTGGCCTTACCACGCCCTATGTCCTCGGAAGGTGGGAAGGGTCAACTTCGCGCCTGCTTCCCTCTGCACGACTGGTATCAAGAATGATGATGCCGCGTGCACTCCAAATTGACCTCTCTGCGATAGGGCCTATTTGCCAACACACAGAGGGACTTACCGACGCGGTGCCTACGCCTGTCCCAGCCTTGACCCGCCCGGTTGACCGACGCCGCGAAAGCGACGATACCATGTTGTTCTTCGCGCGACCACTTGTTCGATAAAAGGATCGAGTTCGACCACAGGGCACCGGTATGACCCATGAAGCCGACTCCGAACCCTTGGATCACCTCTTATTTGCGCCTGAACTAGCCGTTCCTTGAGTACACGAGGCACCTTCTGTGTAGCTCCGAGACGACTTGGACGATAGCCGATAAAACGGAGTTCCTCATCGCCTTCAAGACGTCCGAGTACTTAGCCTCGTCCGTCTTGATGACTAGGGCATCGCCCCTGGAGCGATTGGCGCCTACCCTAGACTTCTTGCTACCCTCATTCGCCTGGGCCTTTATTTCGGCCCTTGACGACTTCGGTTTCCTCTTGTTCTTGACCAGGGTCCAGGAAGCGTCACCCCCCTCTATTTCCCTGGTCTGGTGCGGCTGAGAGCTCTCAGCCTGCCGTAACCTCTTACTATCGTCTTTCCTGGATGGACGGACCTTTACGGGTCCTTCCTCCCCCGGTTTTGGTGGTACCTGGCCGGGGTTCAGCTTCCCAGCCCCACTACCCTTGTTCGGGGTAGTAACCCTCCGCGTTTTGGAGCGGCCCTCAGGAAGCTCATCCCCTGGAGACTGTCTCCCTCGTTTTTGTGTCTGCTCCGTTGGAGCAGTCACCCCCGGCGTGCCCGCGAATACTCGAGCCTCAGTCTGGGTAGACTTTGGCACCACCGTCTTCGCTGGCACGCTTTCGGTCGATTCGACCTTGCCAGAGTCCGCGAATCCTTGGGCCTCAGTCTGGGTAGACCTCGACTCCACGGATTTTACGGGTTTGCACTTGGCCGTCACGAGCGCCCTCTCCATCTTGGCGTCCAACATCGACTTTTGAAGTTTCAGCAAGCTCCCCTTGAGGTCCTTACTGATATTATGCTTCGATGACGCAAAGTCGATGATGGCGTCCAGCTGTTCCGTCGCCACCTCGAAGGCCGAAAGCCCATCGCGTTTGCGGTTCATCGCCCTCACAAGCCATGGGCCGTACATAACCACTACCGGCGAGCCGGGGAGAAGGTTAAGTGACCCACGTTGGCGCTGCGCACTGAGCTTCCGACTATTGCCTCTGACCTCCTAGGCGGAGACCTGATCAACCCACCTCTTGCGAAGGGGTTGTCGCCTACACCACTACCACTAATTGAAGAATTAACTTGCTTTTCAATTTTGGTCCCACGACTTGCTCGGGAAAAGAGGTCCACCACGCCAGAGCCCAGCATGACACGGTAAGGGACAATTACTGTGGAGGGTGCCCAGCAGAGCATTAGTGATTAATCATAGATTCAATCATGATTAATGAATAATGGGTTATTCAATCATTATACAAAAAAATATTATTCATTAACGCTCTGGTGCCCAGGTACCCCACAGGCTCCGTTAAAAGCCTAGCTCATTATTTCACACCCCTGACCATGCATCCCCTCGGCACGGGTCGCTTAACGTCAGAAGGACAACAGTATCCAGGCTGCACTACCAGCTAAGTACAAAACCCTTAGCTGGCGGTCGATTGTCATCGGAAGACCCGTGGAAGCGTGGGATTGGAACTTGTGAGAACCAGCGCTATGTAGGTCGCTAATTCCCAGATGTAAACTCACCATTTCGCAGTCAACTGTCAGTCCGTGTGTGGATGTGTACAAAAAACATTAGCCACTTTTTCATATATAGTAATTCTTAACCGATTTTCTCGCAACAAGTTGCATTCGACGGGGTACAAACCCTAGTTGATCACTATTGAATTTCATAACGATTGCGCATTCCAAAAAATCTAAATATTAATATAGTTATGAAACATAGTAATTAAGTTATAGCATGCCATAAAATGCCTTGAAGTATCAACCCATGCAAGCTCTTCTATTCGATTTTGTACATGACTTTAGTACAACATTTGCAACGCAACCTTTGATTGCATGGAAGTTACGACGCATAACGCCATAACGTTTCTGCAGCTTTCTAGTATAATAAAGAAAACTCGCATAAAACGCGCACGCTAATAACACTTTACTTTTGTGATTTTAAAATCAATATAACAAATTATTCAGCATTTCAATGAATTTCCCGATAATGCATTTGATTGTTTGATTGGGTCGTTTAATAATGCACGAGAAAGGCAAAATCACTACTAGGTAGATCAATCTGGGATTTAGCGTAAATGTAAATGGTCCGCCTTCCCGAGTAGACGAAAATAGCTCAATAATATCAAATGTTGATAAGACAGCAAAATGAGAAATGGACATGATTGATATAAGAGATAAAAGATCAGACGACAATATCAATATTTTGCACTAAAATATCATGAGGATATCAAGATATGTTATTTGTAATAAGTGATCGATATCAAGTGCCATTAGTTTTTTCTTATCCATAGCATAATTTGATATTTCGATATTTTTAATTTTATATTTCGGTGCAAATTTTTGATATTGTTGCCTGTTCTTTTATCTCTTATATCAATCAAGTTCATATCATGTTTTGTTATTCTGTTCATGGCTTCTGCCCGGGTTAATATCAATGTAATGCACTGAAAAGTAGTGAAACAGAATGTGCTTACGCTTACATTCTGAACTGAAATTACTATCATCTGTACCTTATTTCAAAAATTATTAGTATGAAACATGGTGGTGCCATTTTTATTTCGCTCAGTATGGGCGGTTAATAAAGTACGATGGAGAGCTCTATTCAATAAAAGCGTCTCATTCCAGTATGTTTGACGAACATTTAATCCACCCCCTGGGTTCTAAATAAGTCGACGCTAGGACTGATTGTGTGTAGAGTTGTTTGACGCACCGAGTTGATCAAACATGTTTGTTTGTGTATATTAGGAATTACGGAGATCGAAGTAGATGTAATAAAAGCAGCCTATAGTTTGTGTTAATTCGTAGCAATATTTTTTTTTTATTATTATTAATTCTTGAGTATTAACTAATGCACCCTAATGCTGGTTCTAAGCTTTGATGCAGAGCACTCATAGTTTGAGGATCCCCCTGACCTAAGCGATTTCACTAGTCACCGTGATTCTATCGTTGGGTCTCTACAGAAAATACTCCTTTTACGCTTCCAATCCAACGGCGACAGAATCGCAGTCGTTAAACGATAGAATTGCGTCGCGTGTATATGAGGGATCCTTTAATCGTCGATTACAACCGTACAGGACTCATGAGTAGGGTGGCTTACCATAACGCACGATACACGAATTCAAAAAGCTATGTCAAAATTGAAACAGAATCGACACTGCTTCGAACTATTCTTAAGTTAGGATCTTGAAGAAAGGTATGGTCAACAAAGCGTTCTACTCTGTTGATACAATTTAAAACAGTTATGTCTACAAGTCTTCTTCTTTTTTCTTCTTCATCATCTTCTTCATATCTTATTCTACTTCTTCTTCTCCTTCTACTTCTTCTTCATCATATTCTCCTGCTTCTCCTTTTCTTGTTCTTCTTCATCTTCTTCTTCTTATACTACTACTACTTCTACTATGGATCTACATTCCAATTGGAATTTGGTCTGCTTTTCAACTTATTATCGTATGATTCCCTCAGTTATTAATTAAAAGCTTTTCCACACCCGTCATTTGCATGAATAATGAGTATGTATCTTGTTTAGCAAGCACGACCGATAAACTGTGTCCAGGGTGTCGAGAATGTATCCCACCCGAAAACATCCTAGACTGGACCGAGAATCGAACTCGCCATCTTTGGATTGGCAATCCTACGCCTTTGTTCGCAAGTCTAACTGGAGACCCCTACAGGAATGATCAGATTATATTTCAAAGCTGAGTACTATGACATTTCGAACATAAGGGACAGCCCAATATTTGTTTGACTGCACTTTGATGAGAGTTTTTCAACAGATCTGTTAATTATCTAATGCTAGTGACAAGAAAATTCCACCTATTTAAAATTTATTTACCAAGCTTAATAAGGAATCACACATTTAAGATAAGGGATTGATAAGCATAAATGGAGCGAGTACTTTCATGTACTCAGCGTTTATCATCAATAAACAAATCAGCTACCGTACTAAAGCAGTAACTTGACCTGCGGAACGATTTCACCGTCAATATAAAGTGCCCGAGATAATAAAGGAAATTGACTTTATAAAGCCACGTTTTTTTTTTCAAAAAACGGCGACATTGTATATGCATAAATACAAATACATGTAAATTGATGGAAATAATGGGATCTACCCCTTGAAGTGGGCTGCGAAATGGTGAGTTGACATCCGGGAAGGGGCGCCTAACATAGCTCTGGTCCTCACAAGTTCCAATACTCACGCTTCCACGAGTCTTCCGATGACAATTGACCGCCAGCTAAGGGTTGCGTACTTAGCTGGTAGTGCAGCCTGGGCACTGTTGTCCTTCTGACATCAGCTAGGGTGAGAGGGTGCGTACTGTGGGGTCTGCCTAGGATGTGGTGGGGTTCGACAGTGGGCTCTGTTGAACTTCTATAAAAAGCTGCATGTGTCCCCAAGCAGGCCCTATCAAAGCGACTGTGTGCCGCTCAAAGCGCACTAGCCTAGTCCTGGTGTTGGGTGGGACTTTAAACAAATTTGACCCGACTGATCGAGCGTCTGTCCACCAAGGAGGTGCGGCTCCAACAGCGTCTGTTCTGGCATCCAGCGGCTGAGTATGAAATGCTATTCCCCGGAAGCTATACCTAAGATGGCAGCCCCATCCCGGTGGATAGGGAACCTTGGGCCAACAACCTACTGTTCCCGAAACATCAATTTGTTCGAGAATCCGATAATGAAAGAATACGGACTGATTTTACGGCGACGACTCTTAGCGCGAAACAACGGACACGAATAGGAACATGGAACGTTTTAACCCTAGCCCAGCAGGGTAAATTGGCACAACTTGCCAATGAGGGACGCCGCATGAAGCTTGAGATCCTGGGACTGAGTGAAGTCCGTTGGCTAAACTCTGAAGAACGCCGTCGGGACAAGTTCTGCTATACTTTGGTTTACGAGGTGAACACGCTCCCCGGCATCGCGGAGTTGGCTTCCTACTAAGCGCTCAGGCACACTCTGCGCTTATGAAGTGGGAACCTATAAGTGAAAGGATAATCGTTGCCAGATTTAGAACACGGGTCCGAAACCTTACTATAATCCAATGTTATGCGCCAACCGATGCTGCCGATCTGCAAGACAAAGAGAACTTCTACAGTCAACTCAATGCCGTCGTAGATAGAATTCCGAAGGGTGATATCAAGATCTGTTTGGGCGACTTCAATGCGAAGATCGGATCCGACAACTCGAACCATGAGCGCATTATGGGACGCCATGGTCTCGGAGAAATGAGCGAAAACGGAGAGCTGTTCGCAGAATTTTGTGGTAATAACGACATGGTGATCGGGGATCGCTCTTCCCTCATCGACCGGTTCACAAGGTCACGTGGGTCTCCCGTGACGGCTTTACAGAAAATCAAATCGACCACATCTGCATCAGCCGAAAATGGAAACGGAGCCTTCTTGATGTACGGAATAAACGTAGTGCCGATATCGCGTCTGATCATCACCTCCTCATCGGCGAAATATGCCTGCGCATTGCGCGGATTCGTCGGCAGGAGGAAAGAGTTGGACGACGATTCAACACACGCCGACTGGAAGATGCCACGGTGAAACGGTCCTTCGTTGAAGAACTGGAGACGCGTGCTGCAGATATTCCGGAAGGTGGCAGCGTGGAAGACCAATGGACCGCCATCAAGAATGCCTTCATCGCCACCAGCGAGAACAATCTGGGCGAACTACGCACCCAGAGAAAACAATGGATCACCGATGAGACCTGGAGGAAGATAGAGGAGCGAAGAGAAGCCAAAGCCGCGATAGAGCGATCGAAAACCAGAGGAGCCAAAGTCTTAGCCCGTCAACGATACACGGCTCTTGAGAAGGAAGTAAAACGCTCATGTCGACGGGACAAGCGAGCGTGGGCAGACTCTCTGGCCGACGAAGGAGAGAGTCGCTGCAACCGGGGACATTCGCCTCCTCTACGATATCTCACAACGCTTAAGCGGGGCGAATGAATGCAACGATGCCTGTGAAAGACGGGAATGATCAGTTATTGACCGACCCAACTGATCAGCTGAAACGCTGGTTCGAGCACTTCGAACAACTTTTTCAAGTGCCAACCAGGCCATCACCACCTCGGCATGATCTGCCTAGGATCCGACGTATAACACGTGTCAATACCGAAGCTCCATCACTGCTAGAGATTCAAACAGCCATCCAAAGCATGAAATTGAATAAAGCCCCAGGGGTCGACCGCATATCAGCCGAGATGCTCAAAGCTGACCCCATGACATCCGCTCAACTACTGCATCGTTTATTTCGTAATATCTGGGACACCGCAACTTTCCCGGTCGACTGGATGCAAGGTATCTTAGTGAAGGTACCCAAAAAGGGTGACCTGGCTGTATGCGATAACTGGCGAGGCATTATGTTGCTGTGTACCGTTCTCAAAGTTCTGTGCAAAATTATCCTAGCCCGGATTCAGGAGAAGATCGATGCGACTCTCCGGCGGCAGCAAGCCGGATTCCGTGCCGGAAGATCCTGTGTGGACCATATTGTCACGCTCCGCATCATTTTGGAGCAGGTCAACGAATTCCAAGAGTCTCTTTACTTGGTATTCATTGACTACGAAAAAGCTTTCGACCGTCTCAATCACGAGAATATGTGGGGCGCCCTGAGACGCAAGGGGGTTCCTGAGAAAATCATCGGCCTCATCGAAGCACAGTACGAGGCCTTTTAGTGTAGAGTGCTGCACAATGGGGTCTTGTCCGATCATATCCGGGTGGTAGCTGGTGTGAGGCAAGGATGTATTCTATCACCGTTACTGTTCCTCATCGTAATCGATGAGATTCTGGTAGATGCGATTGACCGTGAACCAAACCGCGGGCTGTTATGGCAGCCTATAACCATGGAGCACCTAAACGACTTCGAATTGGCGGATGACGTTGCACTACTCGCGCAACGGCGCTCTGATATGCAGAGTAAGCTCAACGACCTTGCCGATCGCTCCTCCTCGGCAGGTTTAGTCATCAACGTCAACAAAACCAAATCGTTGGATGTAAACACGGTGACTCCTTCCAGTTTCACAGTAGCCGGGCAACCAGTGGAGAATGTTGAAAGCTTCCAATATTTTGGTAGCCAAATGGCGTCAGACGGCGGTACCAAGATCGACATAGGCGCACGGATCAAGAAAGCAAGGGCTGCCTTTGCGAGTTTAAGAAATATCTGGAAAAACAGGCAGATAAGTGAACGCACCCAAATACGAATTTTCAACTCTAACGTGAAATCTGTGCTGTTATACGCTAGCGAAACATGGTGTGTATCAGTGGAGAACACTCAACGGCTGCAGGTGTTCATTAACAGATGCCTGCGGTATATAATTCGGGCCTGGTGGCCTCACAACTGGATCTTAAACAACGAGCTCCATCGTCGTTGTCACCAGAGGCCGATAACAACAGAAATTCGGGATCGGAAGTGGGGCTGGGTCGGCCACACTCTACGTAGGGGCGGAAACGAAATCTGTAAGCAAGCATTAGACTGGAACCCAGCGAGACATCGCAGCAGAGGCAGACCAAGAGGCTCATGGCGGCGAAGCCTCAATAAAGAAATAAAAGAAGTCGACCGAAATCTAACCTGGCAACAGGTTAAAGCGATAGTCGGGCATCGCTCAGGATGGAGATCTTTCAAGTCGGCCCTTTGCACCACTGGAGGTGTACAGGATCCATAAGTAAGTAAAATCCCCTTGAAGTGCGGTTTTGACCATTTTAATGGGACTTTTTGATACATTTTATAATGTACGAGAACGACATGGTTACCGCAAGATGGATTAATCTGTTTTTTGCCTTTCTCGTATACTAAGTATACGGTAAAGGCTATATGATCGCTCCAAAAACAAACTTTTTATAGAAGGCCCGGAGACCCATAGTGTTATATACCAATCGACTCAGTTCGACGAATTGAGGTGATGTCTGTGTGTGTGTGTGTGTGTGTGTGTGTGTGTGTGTGTGTGTGTGTGTGTGTGTGTGTGTGTGTGTGTGTGTATGTGTGTGTGTGTGTGCGCAAAACTACTAAAAAAAATGTCACTCATTTTTCGGGCACTTACCCTTAACCGATTTGCTCGCAACAAGTTGCATTCGACGCAGGATCCTGTCCCATTGTTTCCTATTTGAAATTGGCCAGATCGGACTATGGGATCAAAAGTTATGGCCAAAATACAAATTCATACGAAAAAATCGCGTAAAAAATGTCACTCATTTTTCGGGCACTTACCCTCAACCGATTTGCTCGCAACAAGTTGATTTCGACGCAGAACCCTGTCCCATTGTTTCCTATTTGAAATTGGCCAGATCGGACTATGGGATCGAAAGTTATGGCCAAAATACCAATTCATACGAAAAAATCGCGTAAAAAATGTCACTCATTTTTCGGGCACTTATCCTCAACCGATTTGCTTGCAACAAGTTACATTCGACGCAGAATCCTGTCCCATTGTTTCCTATTTGAAATTGGCCAGATCGGACTATGGGATCAGAAGTTATGGTCAAAATACAAATTCATACGAAAAAATCGCGTAAAAAATGTCACTCATTTTTCGGGCACTTACCCTCAACCGATTTGCTCGCAACAAGTTGATTTCGACGCAGAATCCTGTCCCATTGTTTCCTATTTGAAATTGGTCAGATCGGACTATGGGATCAGAAGTTATGGCCAAAATACAAATTCATACGAAAAAATCGCGTAAAAAATGTCACTCATTTTTCGGGCACTTACCCTCAACCGATTTGCTCGCAACAAGTTGATTTCGACGCAGAATCCTGTCCCATTGTTTCCTATTTGAAATTGGCCAGATCGGACTATGGGATCAGAAGTTATGGCCAAAATACAAATTCATACGAAAAAATCGCGTAAAAAATGTCACTCATTTTTCGGGCATTTACCCTCAACCGATTTGCTCGCAACAAGTTGATTTCGACGCAGAATCTTGTCCCATTGTTTCCTATTTGAAATTGGCCAGATTGGACTATGGGATCGAAAGTTATGACCAAAATACAAATTCATACGAAAAAATCGCGTAAAAAATGCCACTCATTTTTCGGGCACTTATCCACAACCGATTTGCTCGCAACATGTTGCATTCGACGCAGAATCCTGTCCCATTGTTTCCTATTTGAATTTGGCCAGATCGGACTATGGGATCAAAAGTTATGGCCAAAATACAAATTCTTACGAAAAAATCGCGTAAAAAATGCCACTCATTTTTCGGGCACTTAACCTCAACCGATTTGCTCGCAACAAGTTGATTTCGACGCAGAACCCTGTCCCATTGTTTCCTATTTGAAATTGGCCAGATCGGACTATGGGATCGAAAGTTATGGCCAAAATACCAATTCATACGAAAAAATCGCGTAAAAAATGTCACTCATTTTTCGGGCACTTATCCTCAACCGATTTGCTTGCAACAAGTTACATTCGACGCAGAATCCTGTCCCATTGTTTCACTTACCCTCAACCGATTTGCTTGCAACAAGTTGCATTCGACGCAGAATCCTGTCCCATTGTTTCCTATTTGAAATTGGCCAGATCGGACTATGGGATCAGAAGTTATGGCCAAAATACAAATTCATACGAAAAAATCGCGTAAAAAATGTCACTCATTTTTCGGGCACTTACCCTCAACCGATTTGCTCGCAACAAGTTGATTTCGACGCAGAATCCTGTCCCATTGTTTCCTATTTGAAATTGGCCAGATCGGACTATGGGATCGAAAGTTATGACCAAAATACAAATTCATACGCAAAAATCGCGTAAAAAATGCCACTCATTTTTCGGGCACTTATCCACAACCGATTTGCTCGCAACATGTTGCATTCGACGCAGAATCCTGTCCCATTGTTTCCTATTTGAATTTGGCCAGATCGGACTATGGGATCAAAAGTTATGGCCAAAATACAAATTCTTACGAAAAAATCGCGTAAAAAATGCCACTCATTTTTCGGGCACATATCCTTAACCGATTTGCTCACAACAAGTTGCATTCGACGCAGAATGTCTCATATTTTCTTATTAAAAATTGGCCAGATCGGACTATGGGCTTAGATGTTGTGGTCAAATTACTATTTATTGTGAAAAAGAGTTCGAAAAAGTCTAGCTCACTTTTTGCCTTTCTCGTATACTAAGTATACGGTAAAGGCTATATGATCGCTCCAAAAACAAACTTTTTATAGAAGGCCCGGAGACCCAGGCTCCTCCCGACCTGCTAAAAATGTGCCTCCCGGATAAACCGGGTCCCTTATCTTCCTTGCCTCGATCCCCCCGGGACCACGGGATGCTGCGACTACTTCGGGGGGGGCTGTGCTCATGCACTTCTTCTAAAATTCCGGCCCCTAGCTTAGGCTAGTTCGCCGACTGGCTGGCTGAGATCCACTGCTACGTTGTCTCGATCCCTCGGCGGTCGTGCCGCAAACTTCCTCACTCGAATCCTCCTGACTTCCCCGGCGTCGAGGGTGGTCCACCAGTTCCGGTGAAGGAAACTTCCGCACTGATGGTGCCCCGACTACCGGCGGCTATCGCAGGGGACGCTTTCGCGCATTGCGCCGACTTCGTCTTCGGGTTGCAGAGGTGGTCCGACAGTTCCGGTGGTGGATGACGTCCGCACTGGCGGTGCCCTACATACCCGAAGCACTTCCCTCTTCTTTCTTCTTTCTTCAGCAGGTTGACTGATCGAGTGCCGAAGTCGGTCCGACGATTCCGGTTGGCAGAAGACTTCCGGTTCACCGGCGCCCCGACGACCCGAGGCCAAACACTGCTCACTATGCTGGATTTTCCTCCGAGCCGACCCTTGCTTGCTGGTCCCTTCTCCATCGACGCTGCAGCTCTGACATTATTTGTGTCACAACTCTGGTTACCGCATGCCACGTACCTTCATCGCGACACATTCGCTCTGCGATGTTGTCCGCCCTTATGGCAGGCATTCTCCTACGTGCCTCCGCAAACCTCGGGCAGTCGAATATCACGTGCTCTGGAGTCTCCTCTACGTTGATACACGCCGGGCAGAATGGCGATGATGCATGGCCACACCGGTGCAAATATTGGCGGAAACAACCGTGTCCGGACAGGAACTGTGTGAGGTAAAGTTCACCTCACCATGCTCCCTGTTCACCCACGTCGACACATTGGGGATGAGCCGATGGGTCCACCTTCCATTATCCGCATTGTCCCACTCCTGCTGCCACTTCACCATAGAGTCCAGTCTTACCGCCTTCCTCACATTTCTGGTATCCCTCCGTTGGTAGCACTCGATGTCCTCTGCTAGGGTTATGCAGACTGGAATCATCCCTGCGATAACGCAAACTGCCTCCGAGGAAATGGTTCGGTACGCACTCGCGACTCGAACGGCCATTAGGCGAAACACGCTGTTCAACTTTCTGCGGTTACGTTTTGTCTTGAGCGCAGCTCCCCAGGCTGGAGCTCCGTACCTCAGTATCGAGGATGCTACTGCTGCCAGAAGACGCCTACTGCTGCTTTTAGGACCACCCACGTTCGGCATGATCCTTGCAAACGCACTGACCATTTTAGATGCCTTTTCGCAGGAATAGTCTACATGGGTGTTGAAATTCAACCGGTCGTCGATCATCACTCCTAGATGCCTCAAAGCCCGCACGGACGGTATGTTGTGCCCTCCTATGGTAAGCTGGATCCGCTGGATCTCGCGGCAGTTGCTAACCAGCATCACTTCTGTTTTGTGGTGAGCAAGCTGCAGTTTGACTCCATTCATCCAGTTTTCAACTGCGTCGGTCGTTTCCGCCACCAGCATTTCTACCTCTTCCAGCGACTCTCCGGTTATCGTTAGAACGACATCATCCGCGAATCCGAAAATCTTCACGCCTTTGGGCAACTTCAGTTTTAGAACTCCGTTATACATAATGTTCCACAGCGTCGGGCCTAGAATGGAACCTTGCGGAACACCTGCGGTAACCCTAATCGACTTCTGCCCCGAATTCGTTTCGTAAACCAGGATCCGGTTCTGGAAGTAACTTTCAATGATTCTACACAAGTAGTCAGGAACCCGCATACCGTGCAGCGCTGCGGCGATAGCCTCCCAGCTGGCACTGTTAAAAGCGTTTTGACGTCAATCGTTACTACAGCGCAGAATCGATTGCCGCGCCTCTTCTTCATGGCCGCTTTCTCTGAAGCTTCAATGACCGTCCTGATTGCGTCCACCGTCGATCTGCCTTTTCGGAATCCGAACTGCATTTCCGATAAGCCGGTCTCGCCTTCAGTGAACTGCGTCAGCCGATTAAGGATAATCCTTTCCAGAAGCTTCCCAGTGTATCCAGCAGGCATATGGGCCTATACGATGCTGGATTCCCGGCGGTTTCCTGGTTTCGGCAGCAGCACTAGTTTCTGGATCTTCCACCTATCCGGAAAGTTACCATCTGCTAGGCATTTCTGCAGCACCATCCTAAACAAATCTGGAAACGCCAGTATCGCAATTTTAGAGCCACGTTTGGAATTCCATCCGGACCCGGAGCTTTCTTCATCTTCAGACCTTTCGCCACTGATGACAGCTCGTCGTTGGAGACTTGCATACCTGCAATGGTTACTCCGTCTTCATCTACGTACGGTGTAGGTGGCCACATCGTAGAATCATGCTGCGGGAAGAGACCATCAACGATGATCTTCAGCTTGTCCGGACACATTTCCGCTGGCGTCGCTGGACCCCTGATCCTCGCTGTTACGACCCGATAAGCGTTGCCCCAAGGATCAGCGTCAGCTTCTCGGCACAACTCCTTGAAGCAGTTGGATTGGCTGACTTTAATCTCCCGTTTGAAGGCCGATCTAGCTTCACGGAAGATTATCTTACGCTCCTCTCTGACTGTTTCAGACCTTGCTCTCTGAAAGTGTCTTCTGGCTCTGAGACACGCAACACGAAGGCTAGCAAGAGTATCGTTCCACCAGTAATTTAGCCGCCGGCTTTTCCTTGGCTCCAGTCTCCTTGGCATCGTCGCATCGCATGCCCTCGCAAGAGTTTCTGTCAGCTCGTCTGCATCGAGATTTGTAGCGCCGCTGTCCGCTCAGAGTGCTTCGATAAAAAGATCTTTGTCGAAGTCCTTCGCCTTCCATTTTCGCCCGCTATTCCTAATCTCTCGCCGTACCGTCGGCATTCGTGTTCCAACACAATACCGGATCGCCTGATGATCACTATGTGTATAGTCCTCACTAACTCTCCAGTTCATGTTCCTCACCAGCGACGGACTGCAGAACGTGACGTCGATGATGGACTCCCTGCCATCTCTGCGAAATGTACTAACGGTACCTTCGTTGCACAGCCTGACGTCCAGCTTTGCCAACGACTCCAGCAAACTGTAACCTCTGGGGTTAGTCAGCCTGCTTCCCCACTCCACTGCCCAAGCGTTGAAGTCGCCTCCGATGATTACCGGTTTCGACCGATCAGCTTCGCCGTGAGTGGGTCCAGCATCCGGTTATACTGCTCCAAAGTCCATCTTGGGGGTGCGTAGCAGCTACACACGAAGATCCCGTTGATTTTGGAGATAACGAAACTTTCGCTTGAGCTGTCTACCACTTCTTGAATAGGGAATTTGCCCATCACTTGGATAGCTGCAATCCCCGATGAATCCGCCACCCAGTTGCCGTTGTCAGGAGGGATCCGATACGGTTCAGCAATAATTGCCACGTCACACATTGCTTCTGTTGTCGACTGCCACAACAGTTGCTGTGCGGTGTCGCAATGATTGAGATTCAACTGGATGATCTCCATTAATCCCGGCCCGCCATCGCCTTCTTGTATGCAGGGCATTGGAAGCCACCCGTCGTATGGTCGTTTCCGTCCTCCGGTTTGCAGAGCAGGCATCTTGGTTGCTTCGTGCAGTCCCTAGCAACGTGTCCTTCTTCACCACATTTCCTACATAGACCGGATCTATCCGGGCCTTTGCAGTTTCGCGCCTGGTGGCCAAACGCCATGCATTTGAAGCATCGCTCCATCTGCTTGGTGACTCGTGGGGCGAATCTCAACGGGCACACCGACCATCCTACTTTTACCTTGCCCGCCTCCGCCATTTGGTTGGCAGCCTCTGCTGGTAGTCGTATCGCTGCTACTTGTGTGCCACCATACGCTCTCCTCAGTCGAACCGTCATTTGCACTTCCCCCAGCTTGCATTGTGAGACCAGTGCATCCCTCAGTTCGTCTTCCGTCGTGATCTCGTCCAGGTCTCTGCACTCGACCACTGCTTCCTGCGTTAGAGCTCTTACGTTACCGTCACTGCCCAATGAATTGGCAATGAGCTCCCGGAAGGCCGAGCTCTTGATCGTGGGATCCTTCTTCAGCTCGAACAGCAACTCCCCCTTCTGGGTACGCCTAGTTCTCACCACTTTCTCACCCAAGTCTTTTAGCTCCGGGTCCTCTCTCACTTTCTTCAGGATCGCTGCGTACGACGTTTTATCGCTCGCTTCTACGATCAGGGCATCACCTTTAACTCTCTCCCGAGGAGAACGACGTTTTTCTTGTTTCTTCTGTTCCTTCCTCTTTTCCACATTCTCCTTCTGCTGCTTCCTCTTCTCCCGCTGGTTTTCCACGGTCTGCCACTCACCATCCTTGACACGTTCCTTCAGAACGCTGGCAAAGTCTTGCACGTTCCGTTGCTTTTTCGTGCCTTCCTGCTCTCCAGGCGAATCCCTTCCTCGAGTGGTTCGGGGACTTTTGGGTGCCTGCTGTGTCTCAACTGCTGTATGCTCCGCCGCATCTTTCAGCACCTTTTCAGCTGCTTCGGCTTTCTTTTTCAGCGCGATCTGTTCGTGTTCGGCTGCTTTTACGGCGGACTTAATGCTTGTCACTAGAAGCTTGATCTTCGTGTGAACATTGTGCTTGTCCTTCACGAAGTCATAAAGCTCGTTGACTCGCTTCCGCACCTCCATCAGGTTGGACCTCTCGAATTGTAGCTCCTCCTGAGTAGCACTACTTTCCGATTTTTGGGTGGACACCCTATTCCCGGATCCTAGCTCCTGTTGGCCTGCCTGGTACTCAGCAGTCTTGGCCGTACTACTGGTACTCGCTACTGCTGCCTGCGACATCACTGGAGATCGCTGCAGCTTCCCACTCTTTGCGAAAATATTCGCCCCGCCTGCTCCTTCGTTGTTTGTAGAATTTGTTTCCATGTTAAAAGGGTCCCCCTCCGGGCCGTTATCTCTACCTGTTGTAGATAGTCGCCTCTTATGATCCCATGGGTGCCTTTGTAAACAGTGAGGTCCATGCAAGGGTTGACTCCGGTGCCTTATAACACCGTGTTCAGAGCCGGATCGGTGTAAATCAGGAATGGTGCATCTGAACCTACTACCCACCGGTATAGGTGACAGGTTTTGAGCGTTACCGGAGGCCTGCCAGGTTGTTTATCGGGACGGAGGCAGACGAACCATTAGCCTGCTTGCCATTTCAAGAAGATGTCACTCTTTATTACTCAGGAAACAGAATAGCTCGACTGTCAGCCCATATACGCCTAGTCCTATCCATAAACCGAGAATCGTCCAATGTCGTTTGCTGTGACCAGTATACCATAATCAGGATCTTACTGGTATGAATCCTGATGTGCCGGTTGGCACTCCTCTTGGGCTTGTGTGCTTTGAGCGGCGCACGGTCGCTGTGATAGGGCCTGCTTGCAGACACATGCAGCTTTTTATAGAGGATCAACTGAGCCCACTGTCAAACCCCACCACATCCTAGACAGGCCCCCTAACTCGCAGTGGCCATGGGGAGGGGTCGTCAAGCCCTTGGACAAAGTCCCTGCTGCCCCCCTGTGTGTGTGTGTGTGTGTGTGTGTGTGTGTGTGTGTGTGTGTGTGTGTGTGTGTGTGTGTGTGTGTGCGCAAAACTACTAAAAAAAATGTCACTCATTTTTCGGGCACTTACCCTTAACCGATTTGCTCGCAACAAGTTGCATTCGACGCAGGACCCTGTCCCATTGTTTCCTATTTGAAATTGGCCAGATCGGACTATGGGATCAAAAGTTATGGCCAAAATACAAATTCATACGAAAAAATCGCGTAAAAAATGTCACTCATTTTTCGGGCACTTACCCTCAACCGATTTGCTCGCAACAAGTTGCATTCGACGCAGAACCCTGTCCCATTGTTTTCTATTTGAAATTGGCCAGATCGGACTATGGGATCGAAAGTTATGGCCAAAATACCAATTCATACGAAAAAATCGCGTAAAAAATGTCACTCATTTTTCGGGCACTTATCCTCAACCTATTTGCTTGCAACAAGTTGCATTCGACGCAGAATCCTGTCCCATTATTTCCTATTTGAAATTGGCCAGATCGGACTATGGGATCAGAAGTTATGGCCAAAATACAAATTCATACGAAAACATCGCGTAAAAAATGTCACTCATTTTTCGGGCACTTACCCTCAACCGATTTGCTTGCAGCAAGTTGCTTTCGACGCAGAATCCTGTCCCATTGTTTCCTATTTGAAATTGGACAGATCGGACTATGGGATCAGAATTTAGGGCCAAAATACAAATTCATACGAAAAAATCGCATAAAAAATGTCACTCATTTTTCGGGCACTTACCCTCAACCGATTTGCTCGCAACAAGTTCCTTTCGACGCAGAATCCTGTCCCATTGTTTCCTATTTGAAATTGGCCAGATCGAACTATGGGATCGAAAGTTATGACCAAAATACAAATTCATACGAAAAAATCGCGTAAAAAATGTCACTCATTTTTCGGGCACTTATCCACAACCGATTTGCTCGCAACATGTTGCATTCGACGCAGAATCCTGTCCCATTATTTCCTATTTGAATTTGGCCAGATCGGACTATGGGATCGAAAGTTATGGCCAAAATACAAATTCTTACGGAAAAATCGCGTAAAAAATGTCACTCATTTTTCGGGCACATATCCTTAACCGATTTGCTCACAACAAGTTGCATTCGACGCAGAATGTCTCATATTTTCTTATTAAAAATTGGCCAGATCGGACTATGGGCTTAGATGTTTTTTTTTTTTTTTAATCTTTCGTTTATTTGGAAGGCTCATTTGCCGTGAAGCGTTACGGAGCCGAAATCAAGTTTAACAATACATTTCTTGATTCTTATACATAGTGTTAGTTTTGGGGAACCGAAAGACTCGCGGTTTAGTCGAGGTTAGGGAATACAATAATACAGTAGGAAAGGAAAGGATTTTAGGGTGCTTAAGTAATTACGATGCTGATGTTCACAAAGTTGACATTCCTCGCATTTTTACATCTGTAACGGGACAAACAAACTTTTTTTGGGAGACAACGACGAGAGGAAGACATACGGAGGGGATTAACGACAGACATGGAAATGTACAACAAGAGGAAGACATTCGATATGGGGTACGACAGACAAGGGAATGGGCAGACATTGATTACAGTTTTACATCAGCAACTTTCAAAAATTGGTGGACCAGGGACATGTACTCGAGATCAAGGCCCGACAACACTTCCCTAATAGGCTTTGGTTGTTTTCCTCGGACCCGGAGATGTTCAGTTAGCGCAGATCTGGGGCCACGATGCTCCTCGCACGCCCACACGACATGATCGATGTCCTGATAATCCTCGCCGCAAACACAGAGATTTCCTTCCGAGAGCCCCACTCTGAAAAGATGTGCATTTAGAGTGTAGTGATTGGACATTAGACGACACATGGTTCGAATGAAGTCTCGTCCCATATTCAATTTTTGAACCATGGACGCTTCGACACCTGCGGGCGAATTGAATACAGCCATCTACCCAACTCCCCATTTGTCCATTTCTGTTGCCAGCTGTTCAAGGTTTCCTGACGAACTAATGTGAAAAATTCATCGAAGGTGATTTTCCGATCGTAAATATCACCTTCCATAGCGCCCACCTTAGCCAAAGAGTCCGCTTTCTCATTTCCCGGGATCGAGCAATGAGAAGGGACCCAAGCCATGGTGATTGTGTAAGACCGTTGTGATAAGGCACTCAAAGCTTTCCGTATCCCATTCAGAAGATACGCTGAGTGCTTAACCGGTTTCATTGACCGAACAGCCTCCAAGGTACTTAGACTGTCGGTGAAGATGAAAAAGTGGTCAGGAGGTAGGGATGCGATTTGCTCGAGTGAATAGTGTATAGCTGCTAGCTCAGTAGTATACACGGAACAAGGCTCTTTGAGCTTAAAGTAGGCGATATGAAAAACGTTGAAAACACCGAAACTAGTGGAGTCATCCATTTTGACCCGTCTGTAAAAAGCTTCTCTCCTCACTGGCGTGCCCGTATTTGCTTGCAAATAATGGAGGTATGACCTCCGCACACAGAAAGTCTGGTATTCCATGAACCTCCTGCTTCATGGACAGATCAAAAGTAACAGAGGAACTGTAAGAATCTAAGAAGTTAGCACGATTGGTATCTACCGAAGAAGGGCTTACCTCCAGCGTTATGTACCAGTGGTAAATACTCATGAATCGAGATTGAGGGTTTTGTTCGAGCAGCTTCTCGAAGTTGTCAATGACCAATGGATTGAGAACCTCACAGCGGATGAGGAACCGGAGCGATAATTCCGCGAAACGATCTGTTAGTGGCAGTACTCCCGCAAGTACTTCCAAGCTCATCGTATGTGTCGAATTCATACATCCTAACGCGATACGGAGACAGCGGTACTGAATCCTTTGAAGCTTCAGCATGTGTGTTTTAGCCGCGGACTGGAAGCAGAAACTACCGTATTCGAGGACCGACAAAATGGTTGTTCTATACAACGTCATAAGATCTTCGGGATGCGCTCCCCACCATGTTCCGGTTATTGATCGCATGAAGTTGATCCGTTTCTGGCATTTTTGTGTCAGATACACAATGTGCTTCCCGAAGGTACATTTCGAGTCGAACCAGACCCCGAGGTATTTAGAAGATATGCTATGAGTGATTGTCTTACCCATCAGTTGGAGCAGGAACTTTGCCGGCTTATGTTTTTTGAAAAGACAACCATCTCAGTTTTCTCCGGAGAGAATTCGATACCCAGCTTCGTAGCCCAAGTGGACAAATTGTCCAGAGTATCTTGTAACGGTCCTTGCAGATCAATCGCTGTTGGCCCCGAAACGGATACAACACAATCATCTGCAAGCTGTCTCAACGAGCAATTTGGCATGAGACATTCATCAATGTCTCTGACGTAAAATTGTAAAGAAGGGGCTCAAACATGAGCCCTGGGGAGACCCATGTAGCTAATTCGTGAAGTTGCCGAGTCACCATGAGAAAAACTCATACGCTTCTCTGACAACAAATTGTACAAATAGTTGTTCAAAATTGGTGAAAATCCACATTCGTGGAGTTTGTCAGATAAGACATCGACGCAAACTGAATCAAAAGCCCCCTTAATGTCCAAAAACACTGAGCCCATTTGCTCTTTTTTAGCGAAAGTAAGCTGAATTTCTGAAGAAAGCAACGCAAGACAGTCGTTCGTTCCCTTGCCCCTGCGGAAACCAAACTGTGTATCTGACAAAAAACTATTCGATTCACCCCATTTGTCAAGCCGGAAGAGAATCATCTTCTCCAACAGCTTCCGAAGACAGGACAGCATCGCGATGGGGCGATACGAATTACAATCCAACGCAGGTTTTCCGGGCTTCTGGATGGCTATCACCCTCATTTGCCTCCAATCATCCGGAACAATGTTGCTCTCCAGTAACTGATTGAACAAGTTCAATAAGCGCCTCTTCGCGACGTCTGGGAGGTTTTGAGCAAATTGAACCTGATTCTATCCATCCCTGGAGCGGAATTGTTACATGAAAGGAGAGCAAGTGAGAATTCAATCATCGAAAGGGACGATCCATATCATCCCTGTCAGCAAAAGCATCACGTAGCTCTTGCCTCACCGGTACCGAATCCGGACAAACTTTCTTTGCGAAGTCAAGTATCCACCGCGACGAGCTTTCACGATCTTCGTTTACGGACGACGCGTTGCGCATTCTTCTCCCGACGGTCCACAGAGTTTTCATTGAAGTCTCGCGCGATAAACCTTCAACAAAAGTGCGCCAATATCCGCGCTTCTTCACTTTGACCAGTTTCTTGAACTGGACTTCGAGCGCGGTGTATCGTTTGTGAAGAACGATCGCCCCGTGTTTCCGAAATTCTTTGAACGCGGCGGATTTCTCGCGATAAAGTTGCGTACACTCGATGTCCCACCACGGACTGTAGGGTTTCCTACGAACTGAAGCTCCTGGCACCGGCCGACGTTGTGCCTGAAGAGCGCTTTCAAGAATCAACTGCGATAGAAACTTGTACTCTTCCCGCGGGGGAAGTGCTTCTATCGACTGTATGCCATCGCTGATGGCGTCCGCATATTTGCCCCAATCGATGTGCTTCGTTAGGTCATATGAAAGATCGATCGAAGCAGATTGCTTATGTCCATTGGAAATCGAAACTTCGATCGGCAAATGATCACTACCATAGGGATCTTGGACCACCTTCCAAGTACAGTCCAACGATAATGAGCTCGAACAAATGGAAAGATCTAGACGGCTATCTCTTGCTGGAGGAGCCACTCGTGTAACTTCTCCTGTATTCAAAATTGACATATTGAAGTCGTCGCAAAGGTCGTATATCATTGTTATACGGTTGTCGTCGTACAGTTCCCCCCAGCCTGTTCCGTGGGAGTTAAAATCTCCCAGGAGCAACCGTGGCGCGGGCAGATCTCTTCGAGATATCGCGGTGTTTGGAGGAAGATATATCGAGGCGATACTGAGGTCTTTTTCTCGAAAAGTCACCTGACATGCGACAGCTTCGGTGCCAAACATCGGAGGAAAATGGACTCTATAAAAGGAGTGCTAGTTTTTGATCCATAAAATCACTCCTCCATATCGATTTGCCCGATCGCGGCGGATTATGTTGAAATCAGGAAAATGAAGGTTCACATCTGGTGTTAGCCATGTTTCACATAAAGCAAAAGCATCGCATTGTAATTTGTTAACTAAAAATTTAAAAATATCTAATTTTGGAAGAATACTTCGACAGTTCCACTGTAGAATCGAAATCATGTTACCCTTATTGACTAAGTTAGCCATCGAAGGATACAAATGACTCGAGGAGGGGCATTTTCGAAGCCAGCTGCTTCAGGAGAGGAGTCAGAATAGGAAGAACAGTTTTGACCATGTTCTTCACGGGGTCGGAAGCATCAAAGAAGTTGAGGATGAGCTCCACGATGCCAGAAAGTGTGAACATTGGAGCGCTCGGGAGTTCTTCTGCTCGCTCTGTATGCTCTCTTTCTGGCTGAGAAATCGCAAAAAATGGGGTAACTGGGATTTGAGATGTTCCCGGAAGCGGTGGAAACTCTCGATCATCCCGATGTGACACCACAAAAGTTGAACGTTTTTGAGTATTTCCACCCGCTTTGAATTTGACCATGTTGGATTGGGGCTCACTTTGAGGCTGTTTTCTAGGCTTTTTCGAGGGTCGCTGGCTCTGTTTTATTCTCTTCCTCGTTGAGCCATTGAAAACAAAGGGAACCCCATTTCCAACCTCGGAGTCAGAGCTACCTTGATCGTCCAAAGGAAGAGACGAGTAGATGGTGTCAGAAACGAGTGGAGGAGCGGCCTTCCTCAACATTTCGGCGTAACTTCGCCGAGAACGCTGCTGAAGAGACCGCTTCTGGTGTATTCGCTGCTGTATGTACGTTGGGCAAGCTTCAAGAGCATGTGGAGGGGTTTCGTTACAATAAACACATTTCGGTGCCGTCTTGCACGCACCCTCCACATGCTTCTCTCCGCATGATGCACAGCGAGGTTTATTGCAGCAGTACTGAGCGGTGTGGCCCAGCTGCTTGCAATTAACACAATTCATCACCTTCGGTACATACAGCCGAACAGGTAGACGAAGTTTGCCAATCACTACGTAGTCAGGCAGTGCGGACCCGGAAAAAGTGACGCAGAAAGAGTCAGACGGGGAATAACTCCGCTTCTCTCCCTCCTGCGACACCGAATACATTTGTTTGCAATCCAGTATCGCAACAGGAGGCAAAGAAACGTTCTTGAAACGACCGAACCCTTGTTTCAAATCGTCGCATGTCATACTTCCCTCCGTCACCACCCCCGCGATCTCACACACTGCTGACGGTAAATACACCCTATATTCGAGAGTGAAAAGCTCACAGGTGGCAATCTCGTTGGCCTGTTTGCGATCACTGACCGTGACACGGAGTTTACTGGACCCAACCATGTCAATGGTCGTGACAGACGAAAATCGCTTTTCCAGATCTTTGCTAATCTGGCTGATATTCAAACGTTTGCTTTTGGGTCGAAAGAAAACAACATACGGCCCACTAGAGTCGTGAGGGTAGACCTTGGGACGGGGGCTCGTAGAGGAAATTTTAGCGTTGCTGGTGTCCATTTCGTTTTGGTTTGGAACACCCGAATGCAACGAAACATCTGACATGGAATACGAAGTACCCCGCCAACTTCGCCTTCGCGCATTGCGGACACGAAATGCGCCGCTGCAGCGAGGCACAATCTCTTTTAAAACTAAACAATTATCACAAGGGCAGAAAAAAACACACACACAAACAAAATAATGATTTGGGACAGAGGGGAAGACGAGTAAAAAAGAAAGAAAAAAAACTATTCCAATAAGATGGAGAAGAGAGGGGAACAATGAGAGGGAGCTCAATTAAATACTTGCGTTCACACTGCTGTGTTGCCGGCTAACAGTTCTGGCAGCACACACTAGCTCGATGGACACTCGCCGGTGCGGTGGTGCGGTCGAAGCGAACCACGCTATTGTTGGTGTTCTCGCCGCACCCAACACTGCGACTGGGTGGATGGATCGGATGGTGGCAGGACGGCAGCGTCTGTGTTGGTGGAGACGCACGATGGATGATGACTGTCGGCGTGGGACGATGATGCCTGCGCCTGCGATGGACGCCGAATAAACTGCAAAGTTTTGCGTAGTTGCAAAACCAACGAAATGGCTACTTAACTGCTACAGCTAAGCACCACTTCCACTCAAGCACTATGCTTCGAAACACTTTCGGGAAAAAACCACTACCTGTACTTCAGGAAAAAAAACCGAATGAGAAGCAGACCGTACGCGGACTTACAACCGTCTCGCACGGATGCTCGACGTGGAATGGGCTTAGATGTTATGGTCAAATTACTATTTATTGTGAAAAAGAGTTCGAAAAAGTCTAGCTCACTTTTTTAGCACTTAGACTTCATCTATTGACGCTCGCAACAGATTGCATTCGACGCAGAATCTTGTCCCATTGTTTTCTATTGAAAATTGGCTAGCTCGGACTATGGGATCGGAAATTATGGCTGAAATACCATTTTTGCCTTTTTCTACGAAAAGGCTGTATGTTCGCTCCAAAACCAAACTTTTACATAAGGCCTGGAGACACATAGTGTTATATACGTATAAGCTCGATGAACTGCGATGATGTCTTTGTGTGTGTGTGTGCGCTCCAAAAGTGCGAAAAGTTTAGCTCACTTTTTTGGAACTTATCCTCAACCGATTTAATACCAACTATAGATAGTAGAATATATAGATGAGCGAAAGCATGGCTGAGTCGATTTTTCTGCCCGTGCACACGCACATATGACGTCACAGCCCTTAACGTTTCCATTGAAATCGTGACGTCATGCTCGTTTGGAGACACGTTTGACAGTTCGTTTGGAGACAGAGGATTTATCTTCACTCATCTATATATTCCACTATCTATAATTCCAACAAGTTTCATTCGACGCGGAATCCTGTCGTATTGTTTTCTATTGAAAATTTGGACCATGGGCACAGAAATTATGGCCAAAATATACTATGTGTTATAAAAAGCGAGTAAAAAGTCTAGCTGACTTTTAATGGACTTACCCTCAACCGATTTACTCACAACAAATTGCATTAGATGCGGAATCCTGTTCTATTTAGAAAGTTGGCCAGATTGGACTATTACCTTTGAAATTATGGCCAAAATACTTTTTGCCTTTCTTGTGCAACAAAGTTGTACTGAAAGGCTATAATTTCTTTCCGAAAACGAACTATCGGATGCTTCCACACTGATACACTTCCCTTCCTCTTCATACGGGAGTTTGGTAGAAAGACGGTCATGAGATTTATATCATAACAAATATTGCCCTCCGCTCGCTTGATGGGAATGACATTTTCGTTTTCTTTTTGTGTAGTCGGAGCTGCAGTTCAATTTACATCCAAAAGTGATATCCTTAAAATATATGACTGGGTAAAATAAAACAGGGGTATGTACGTCAAAAAGATTGGAAAAGAAAACAAAAATGTCGAAATTCTTATTAGCATATTGTAGATCAAGCTGAAAACCGAACCGAGGTTTTGCGACAATCGCATTTTCTCGCATTTCCGGATGTTGCAACTGCATCGCGAGTAGTGCGCAACGGACAAAGAAATTTGTCTTTTTTACTCCTAGCTACTAGCTCATCTATTTTCAAGCACACACATTTTACGAAGGTCGAGAAAGGCACCATCACCGCTAGGTGGATTAATCTGGGTTTTTTTTTGTTTTGTATTAACATCTAGTGTCTTTGTATATTCTCAGTTTCTTACATTTTAAAAAAAAAATTTATGTGTTTTTGCCTTTCTCGTATACTAAGTATACGGTAAAGGCTATATGATCGCTCCAAAAACAAACTTTTTATAGAAGGCCCGGAGACCCATAGTGTTATATACCAATCGACTCAGTTCGACGAATCGAGGTGATGTCTGTGTGTGTGTGTGTGTGTGTGTGTGTGTGTGTGTGTGTGTGTGTGTGTGTGTGTGTGTGTGTGTGTGTGTGTGTGTGTGTGTGTGTGTGTGTGTGTGTGTGTGTGTGTGTGTGTGTGTGTGTGTGTGTGTGTGTGTGTGTGTGTATGTGTGTGTGTGTGTGTGCGCAAAACTACTGAACAAAATGTCACTCATTTTTCGGGCACTTATCCTCAACCGATTTGCTCGCAACAAGTTGCATTCGACGCAGAATCCTGTCCCATTGTGTCCTATTTGAAATTGGCCAGATCGAACTATGGGATCGAGAGTTATGGCCAAAATACAAATTCATTTGAAAAAATCGCGTAAAAAATGTTACTCATTTTTCGGACACTTATCCTCAACCGATTTGCTCGCAACAAGTTGCATTCGACGCAGAATCCTGTCCCATTGTGTCCTATTTGAAATTGGCCAGATCGGACTATGGGATCGAAAGTTATGGCCAAAATACAAAATCATACGAAAAAATCGCGTAAAAAATGTCACTTATTTTTCGGGCACTTATCCTCAACCGATTTGCTCGCAGCAAATTGCATTCGACGCAGAATCCTGTCTCATTGTTTTCTATTTGAAATTGGCCAGATCGGACTATGGGATCGAAAGTTATGGTCAAAATACAAATTCATACAAAAAAATCGCGTAAAAAACGTCACTCATTTTCGGACACTTATCCTCGAACGATTTGCTCGCAATAAGTTGCATTCGACGCAGAATCCTGTCCCATTATTTCCTGTTTGAAATTGGACAGATCGGACTATGGGATCGAGAGTTATGGCCAAAATACAAATTCATACGAAAATATTGCGTAAGAAATGTCACTCATTTTTCAGGCACTTATTCTCAACCGATTTGCTCGCAACAAATTGCATTCGACGCAAAATCCTTTCCCATTATTTCCTATTGAAAATTGGACAGGTCGGACTATGGGATCGGAAGTTATGACCAAAATACCCTTTTTCATAAAAATCGCAAAAAATGTCACCTATTTTTCGGACACCTAACCTTAATCGATTCACACGCAACAAGTTGCATTCGACGCAGAATCCTGTCCCATTGTTTCCTATTGAAAATTGGCTAGATCGGACTATGGGATCGGCAGTTATGGCCGAAACACTATTTTAGCCTTTTTATACGAAAAGGCTGTATGTTCGCTCTAAAAACCAAACTTTTACAGAAGGCCTGGAGACCCATAGTGTTATATACCAATCGATTCAGCTCGACGAACTGAGATGATGTCTCTGTCTCTCCCACTTCAGACGGGAGTTTGGCGGAAAGACGGTCATGAGATTTATATCATAACAAATATTGCCCTCCGCTCGCGTGATGGGAATGACATTTTCGTTTTCTTTTTGTGTAGTCGGAGCTTCAGTTCAACTAACATCCAAAAGTGATATCCTTAAAATATATGACTGGGTGAAATAAAACAGGGTTATGTACGTCAAAAAGATTGGAAAAGGAAACAAAAATGTCGAAATTCTTATTAGCATATTGTAGATCAAGCTGAAAACCGAACCGAGGTCCCGCGAAATCGCATTTCCGGATGTTGCAACTGCATCGCGAGTAGTGCGCAACTGTGCCATAGTCGGGCACCACTCGCGATGCAGTTGTGACATCCGGAAATGGGACAAAATATAATTTTCGGTTTTCAACTGGATCTACAATACTCTGAGGTCGAGAAAGGCACCATCACCGCTAGGTGGATTAATCTGGGTTTTTTAATTCTAGGATTAAGTTCAACACAGTCAGTTTCTTACAGATTTTGATACGTTCGTATTAGAATTGTAAAATAAATCTGGCTTAATATTATGCGTTTGATTGAGAAACTACAAAGTTTGATTGAACTATATAAAAATATAAAGTTTATGCATATTTAAATGTACAAATAATCATCAGAATGTATTTTACGAAATTATCAGGTGCTGATCGTTTGATCATTTGAGCAGTTCCTCGCTTACTATTGGAGTTCTTGAAACAAAAGGCAAGGTACACACTTTATTTTTATTACCGGGATCTCAGCAAAATGTTAAACTTTTACCGAGTTTCGCACAACCGTGCCCCGGCAAACACATTTTTTGCCGAGATTTCTGTCAAAGTTGCTGGAAATCAGCAAATAAATTGCCGAAAATCAGTTAACAAACGACATTTTTGCCGGGATATCAGTCGCTGAATATTTTGCCACACGGCTGTGCGGATTTTTGCCGAGCTGCAGAATTAAGAACTGAGTGTGTAATAAAACAGTATTTGCTATTTGATTGAATTTGTGTATTATGCCATGGTGCTGTTCACATACCACGTGGACAGTTTAAGGGGGAGGGGGTGTATGACAAATGTCCACGATCCACACATTTTTTTTTTATTTATAAGAGCGGTTGTCCACGATGGAGGAGGGGGGTTTCTAAAACTGAGTCACCACGTGGATAGCCCCCATGTATATATAATCTATATACATAAAATGAATTTCTGTCTGTCTGAACCTTATAGACTCGGAAACTACTAAACCAATCGGCGTGAAAATTTGTATGCAGAGGTTTTCGAGGCCGGGGAAGGTTCTTAAGATGGTTCGAGACCCCTCCCCTTTTTGGAAAGGGGGGCTCCCATACAAATGAAACACCAATTTCTTATTTACTCGAAAATAAATCAGAGAATAAATCGATTATAGGCGAAACAAAGTTCGTCGGGTCTGCTAGTAAAAAATAAGAAGAATTTAGGATAAAATAAAAAGAGCTCGGACACCTAACTTTATATTTTGCACTTTTTAAATTCTACTTATCAGGTAACCTGTTGCAGCTTAACTCGTGTTATCCGACTCTAAATTAGGTTAATTGATCCGCGAAATCGCAACAATGCTTATATTGTTTTTTCATAACACAGATCAATTCAGTGATTAATTCTGGTTGCAGGATAATTAATTAGGTAATAGTCGAACGAAATAGTTCAAAAGCGAACAATTGATTACGGTGCTTATGGCGCCTAAAATAAGACATGCTGATAAGAATGAACCCCATGAAACTGGTACACATTGTTATCAAATAAAATGAAACAACCAATTTGGTATTGCTAACCTTTTGAGAACAAGCTGTTATCTTTGCTTGCGCAAAGATATTATCCCTAATCAAAGCACTCTAAAAAGATATTAGGGGTATTCACTAAACGGCGTAGGTTGCTGCGTATCTGATTATAGAAATGTTTCACGCACAATCATAAGGGACATATTTCAAATCGCCCATGAAACATTTCTATAAACAGATACGCAGCAACCTACGCCGTTTAGTGAATACCCCTATTATCATTTGAGCATTTGATGATGATCCGGATAACGCAGCGCAGTATTGGGTTTGTACACGTTGCAAAGGTGTTGCTACAACAAAAGCTGCGAAAAAATGTTTCTCCATGACGAACATTGTACTTTCTTTACTGAGCGGGTAGATAACTGAGATCAGTATCCCATTATTTTATTCAAAATATCAAATGATTGCATCGTTTGCAATGTCTGCACTCTACCCTTGCAAAGATTATATTTAAAATATGAATATGCCGCAATACAGAACTTTGTCATAGATAAAGAACTGAAGAGAATAAATTTTGGCTGATATGCAAACTAAAAAAAAGAAAGGTGAACTCGTGAACTAACAAGATTACGGTGAATTTTGAGTCACGGTTTCGGAAACAACAGTCATGTTTTCTGAAACGTGATTGTTGTTCCCGTAATATACCGTAATCTTGTTAATTCACGAGTTGATGAGCGCTTTTTTGTTTCGTGTTCCGCTTATCAAATGTTGGTCTAAAAGTTTAAAAATTATGTACAAGATTTAAAAAAAATAATAACGCTTCTATGGAGAAAAAGGAAAACCCGTGGCGAAATAACTCGATTAGGTATAAACACAGTATCTGTGGTATAAACCATTGACTTCAATTTATAATAAACCGGCTGAACTTTTTATGAAAATGGTATTACTATTACTGTTTCAATTGCATCATGATATGATCAACCAGATATTATAAGACACTTTAGGATTTTTGTGCGGTTCATTTGCAAGATAACGAGCATGTCATTTGATTACACTCAAAATTATAAACCTCTACGACGAAATTAAGCTATAAGTTGAGATAACCATCGGATTATCTACATAATTTAGTGCCGTCGCGTCGTAAGAAGTGACCATGTGCATATTGGTGTTGAAGTGATAATGGATAGTCTGGAGGTCGAAAGCCAAAACTGAATGGCATCTACTAATTGATGAGGTATCTTAAATCAATTTCCTTATTCTTGAAAACATTAAATCCCGATATCCAGATAATAATAATAGATAATCAATTTCTAACGGCCGCCACCCAACAGCAAACCGGAAAATCTCGTCGAGTCAAGTACGAGACACTGAAGACGACCTTACTGTTGAGGTCGAAATACGTATCTGTCAAGATACAATTAAGTGGTAAAATTAAATGGGATTGTACAAGCTCGTCTTATGACAAGTGAAGACATTCCACTAAAAAGCTCAAAATCATTTTCGTAACGGAAAATCTTTTTTAGGCCAATCGACTTCAAGTCCGGAGTGGTTTTTAGACAATTTTAAAAACTATCGGAGGTTACAGGCAGCGTTGGCATAATTTTTTCGAACTTATGATTTTTTTTAGTTTTGCGGTGGTCTTAGTCTCGCAGGCTGGATTCGGCTTAGACTCAATTTCCATAAATTGATTTTTTGTTTTATTTTTACGGATTGAACGAAAATCTGGTGAGGTGAAAAAATCGCCAATCGTTAATTTTAAATACAAATTAAGCGATTTTGCTCAGTTTTCCTATTGCAGCTCGATAATGAATAACTAATATCGAATTGGAATTGGAATTGTAATTGAATTGTAATTCAGCTCCAGCTGAAAACGAAAGATGACGAAAGGTATGCCAAAACGGCTTTTTAGCCAGACAATAGACACAACTCCGTTTTCAATCGTGTGTGAGAAATTCAACGGTCGTATTGAAACTACAGATAGCAGACATACAGGCTAGAACAAATATTACTCAAAAAGCTGTGTAAATCAAGGTATGTTAGAATACTGACTGTGGCAATACGTCGTTTGGTGGAGCTAGCTGTCTTTCATGGCGTCTTACGTATCTGATGTCATACTTCATCAAACTAATATTGCGCGCCAAAATAATACCAAGCTTGCCGCCTGTTCCAGCACGTGGTGCGTCTAAAATGGTTTTTCTATTTCGTTCAAGCATCCCAATTCAATTACCTGGATATCTGGTTGGCTACAGCGTCGATACACATATGCCTGGCGTATTGTAGAGCTCCATAATCGTCGGTCTTGGGCAATGTTCCTCCAGTTTCTCCGAACGGTCAGGGTCCCCAGGTCCGATTCTACCGCGTGCAGTCAGTCAGCATCCCAATTCAATTACCTGGATATCTGGTTGGCTACAGCGTCGATACACATATGCCTGGCGTATTGTAGAGCTCCATAATCGTCGGTCTTGGGCAATGTTCCTCCAGTTTCTCCGAACGTTCAGGGTCCCCAGGTCCGATTCTACCGCGTGCAGTCAGCGTGTTCGCAGCCTTCCACGAAGTCGCCGGCCCCTATCTGGTTCTCTGTTGAATATTGTTTTCGCTATTCTTTCTTCCGACATTCGGAATAAGTGACCAGCCCACTGGAGTCTGCCGTATTTTATACGATTCACAAATTTTTCTTTCTTGAATACTTGATCCGGTCTTGATTCATGCGTCTGCGCCACACACAATTTTATAGTTTCTCTACGAGTATTGTACGCAGCACTTTTCGCTTTAAAACCTCGAAAGCTCTCCGGTCCGCCTCTTTTAATGTCCATGCTTCATGTCCATAAAAGCCACTGGTAGAATCAGAATTTTGTAAAGAGCAAATTTCGTTTCCGTCTGCATGTTGCGGGGCCTAAGCTGGTTACGTAATCCGTAAAAAGCCCTATTCGCAACAGGACGTCTTTTCACTTCACGGGAAACGTCATTGTCACATGTAACAAGCGTTCCAAGGTAAACAAATTCTTCAACAACTTCAAACACATTTCCATCAAGTACTACCTCAGCCACCTGCCACCATGTACTTTGTCTTGGTAGAGTTAATGGTTAAGCCTATCCTCGCCGTCTCGTTTGACGTCAGATTTGCATTATGTGAAATGATTGGATGAAGAGAACAGAAAAATAGCTTTAAGCTGCACTTCTTTTGACATTAACATTCAACAGCGTGGTATGCAGTGTGGTGAAATCTCAATTATTATATACATATTAGTTGCAAATGTCGATTTATGAAAATTAGAAATACTTGTTTTGGATATACGCGGAGACAGACATAATTATACGCATATGAAACTACAGACCAGATATTTTAAATCCTGTGGGGATTTCCTTGCTCCAATTTGCCCCTCTATTGCATATGAAGTCTTAAAATATCACTATTTTCGACCTTAAATCGCCTATAACAAATCATGTTTGAAAACATCCCTGGTATCTTTCCGAGAGAGTCTATTTCGATTATATATACATTTTTGCAGAACATTGTATTAACCTGAAACTGTTAGTTTCGAAAATATATTTAAATACTATTTTTTGAGGTCAGTCCTTAAAAAACGCCCGTATTTCAAAAACGATGATAGATGGACACTCGGTGACTTCAGCAATAAAATTCTTATTAAATTAGACTACAACTTTGCCAAAGACACCATATTTAAAAATCGTTTATTAAAGAAGTTACATTTTGCAGCGCCACCTGTAGCAAAAATTGGAACTCAAACTTTCCGTCATTCGATGTGTTTTGTAGAATTTTTTGTTTGAATTTGTAGAATTTATTCCCGAAGACACCGATGCAACAAAATAACACCCTGAAGTGGTAAAAAAAAGTTCACGATTTTCGCCTAACGCACCACTGTGGATTGTCATTCAGGACCACACTTTTGACCCGTACAGACAATAATTTCATTCTTTTCTCGTTCATAAGCATATGGTATACAAGTTATATTATAACATATGTAGAAGACCTGCAATAAACTTGTTATTCTGTCATTTCGATAAAATTGGTTAGATTATTTGCTGATCTAGTGAACCGGATCTTTTAAAAAAGTTAACTACGAATCATTCACTCACTTCAAAGATCCAGATCATTTTAACGATTCCGGATCAGAACGCCCATCTCTAGTATTGGTGCGGCCGACCGGAAACGTTGGGGCCCTTAGATGACATGCGAGAAATGATCACATACCTTGCCTGCATACTATTGGTTTCTCGGGTTCGGTTTGACGTGTCCGGAAGGCGGTGCTGGAATTCTCCGGTCGTGGAATTCTCCGCCAGATGACAGCCAGGTATGGCATTGAGTCGGTAACGGATGACAACTGGACGATGGTAGTTGTTTTGCCGCCGGAGGGCAACTCGGCTCCAACGGATGCCAGATGAGTAAGCCAAGGGACGCTGGTACCACGAACGGAAGACGGTGGTACTGATGGAGATAATTATTGGCCTCTTCGGTGATTTGGTCCTCTTGCGGACGCTCTTCTCCGCTCTTCCGTGGACGAATAACGGTGGTATGTCTGGTAACGATATGGCCGATTGCGGCAAGCGACCGCAGTAGAGGTTATTGTTGCGAAGTGGATCCGGGTAGCTGACGGGCGCTGGCTTGTTCCAGCCAAGAGAGGGTGGCAAACGCCTTGCGAGATTTCCAGTTGCGTGGCTCTGTTGTGGCACGACGAATAGGCACTGTTGTGGGTAATCGGCTGACGTACAAAACTCCCTGGGTTCTTGAAACGGTCTGGTGAAGGATTTACCAGGATATAGAATGTTGGATTTACGAGACGAGCCAGCCTTGAGCTGAAAGTCTCGATAATAAAGACAAAAAAAAGTTGGATTCTCGTCGGATGACGACCTGGCCTGGTCTGACCCCCGCCAAGTACGGCAGAGGTCGCAGGAAAGGTTATGGTTACGCAATTTAGGGCGCTGAGACCAACACGTGGAATGACGGTTGGCTGAGTTCCAGAAGGACAAGGGTTGGACGCGCTGAATTCCGGTGATTTGGAATAGCCGACAAAATGTCTGCAGATCCTAGTTTCCCACCCCTAAACTCCCGTTTCCGATTAGCGAAGTGTCCACCGACGAACGCTGATTCTCGATACCTTCTTCTCTTTGGCACACGCGGGTTGGTTGTAAAAACGATTTTTTTGGGAGTCTTCTTTTCCGATCTAACTCCTATGTCAGTACCTGCTCAATTGTCTCGATCTCGGATCCTGCTCGTACCTCCTCGGTTTTCCCTTCTCTTCCCTCGCCCCGGATTTGGTATTGTCGCGAGAAATTCTCCTTGGTACACACTTAATTTTTTTCGCCGAGATCTCAGCATTTTTTGTTTATTTTCCCGAGGTGGGCACTGCCAAGTTTCAGCAAACATAATTTTTGCGGAGATCTCAGTAAAAGTGACGTTTCAGTTGCCGAGATACAGCAAATATTTTGCTGAGAATCAGTAATAAACGAAATTTTCTGCCGAAGCTCAGCTTTGAAATTTACTGAGCTACAGCGGTGCCCAATTTTGCCGAGCTCGAAATAGAAAAAGTTAGTGTGTAGATATGTGCCATCAAGCAGGGGTGTGGGAAGCGTTAGTGGATATTCTTGGTCATAAAAATACAACGTGCGAAGTCTTACAATTTTTCTTTATTATTTATATATGGTACCGCATCTCGTACCACCTTATACGGTAACAAAGTCTTGAAATTTCGTGTAAATCGTAAGAAGAAGAAAGAAGTGAGAGGCGAGAAATTAATATTGAGAAGTGGGGAATGAGATAAATATGTGAGATGTGAAAAGTGAGAAGTGAGAAACGAGAAGTGATAAATGAGAGCCGAGAAATGAGAAGCTACAGGTGAGAAATTCGATATGAAAAGTGAGAAGCGAGAAGTAAGAAACGAGAAGTGTTAAGTAAGAGCCGAGAAGTGAGAAGTGTCAAATGAGAAGTGAGAAATTAAAAACAAGAAGTGAGATGTAAGATATGAGAAATAACAAGCAATACGTGAAATGTGAGAAGTGAGAAGCAAAAAGAGAGAAGTTAGGAGGGAGAAGTGAGGTGTGTGATGTGAGAAGTGAGAAACAAAGAGTTGAGAAGTGAGAATCGAAAAGTGAGAAGTGAGAGGCGAGAAGTGAATAGTGAGAAGTGAGATGAAAGGAGTAAAAAATGAGATAATGATGTGAGATGTGAGAAGTGAGAAGGGAGTAGTGTACCACGTGAATTTGTCGTCACACATTCTATAGCTTGGATTGCAATCGTTTCGTCATGCTCGTTTGGCACCACTAAAGCCCCAAACGCAATATAACGGAACGGTGACGGAAACGGCAAATTTGACAGAAAATATATGGGCTAACTGTCAAATTTTCCGTTTCCGTCGCCGTTCCGTTGTATTGCGTTTGGGGCTTAATTGAGAGTTCATTTGGCTACACTCGTCTTAGCTCGTCTATGGAACCTATAGTGTCTATAAACTTTGCGATTTGGGTACAATATTCAGACCACAACCCGGGTTGCGGGTGGTCGTCGAGCAACTCGATAACATTATCGAATTCGCAAGCGAAAGGCAGAACATCAGTAAGGAACTGAAACAGAGTCGCAAGACAAGAACAGAACGCTTTTATCAGCCACCCGGGGGAAGCGAGAAGGCCGACAAAGATGCCACAACCAAGGCCTTCTTTTTCCTTGGAAAAGCGACTTCTCGGCCCAAAAAAGCGAAAGGCACCAACGAGACGCAAGTCGCAGGGCCGTAAGAGGGTACACAGATAAAAATATGTTGTGATTTTAAATGTATTTTCATGCACATATTTGGAGCATGCAAATAAATGTAACATTCAATCGATCTCACTATTCTTTCAAATCGAAATAAATGTAAACTGTGCTTGCTTGTAAAATTCAATCAAATTTAATATAATATCGAATGTTAATTCGTTTGATGGGATAAGCTGCAATTTTACACGTCGTTGAATTTTCAAAATTATTTGCTGTGTACCAGCCGGCCGGTGCCATCGAAACAAGGGACCGAAAACCCTTGGCAGCTGGTCAGCATCTCAAAGTGGAAGTCGAGCGCATCTCGACCCGCATAGAAAGTTAAGGACAGAGTAGAGGCCATGTTGGTGAAAACTGATAAGGATAAGTATGTCGATGCGGGCGACCATAAAACTTTCGGTGCTGGGACAGGACGCGCGATGCGTCAGACGCACCAAGAGTGCAAGCAAGCAGGACGGCTGACCCAAGAGATCTTGGGTGACGGCGCAGCGGTGAGGTCGTTGGGGACGGAAGTGACCTTCCAGTGCAAGCAACTGGACGAGGTCACGAACGCGGACGACGTCGTCTCTGCCGTCAGAGAGCAGTGCGGTACAAAGGTCCTCCCTTTGGCACGTAGCTAGCGTACCCTAGGTCATGGATCGAGGGAAGTTGAAATCGGCAGGTCAGAATGCCCAATAAGCAAACTTCAGCCACCTTCACTGGACAGGTACTATTGGCGCTTAGATTCGAGACATAAGTTCCACGACTGTGAGCGCGTGAAAATAGCGAAACCCCCATTTTGATAAAAAGTTGTTTTTTTCGAGATTCACGCGGATTTTTTACGGGGGGCATGAAAACCGACTCCAGTGACTACACCAGATTCACGAAACAATGAGTGGAATTCTGGCTCTAACAAAGAATGGGTAATGTCATCAAACCAGAAATAATCATACTCTTGCTACAATTTTCCATTTTTCATTCATCCTTACATGTACGTCATAAATAAAAGAGAAATCATTTTACACTTAAATATAAGGCATAAAGTTACGTTGACTAGATCAAAAGGTCGTACAGTAATTCGAGTAGCACAAATCCTTAACAATCCTAATATCTTTGGAATGTTCTTTTCACAGCATTGCAAAGCCAAACACCGAAACCAACAGCCCTAAAATCGAGTGATTTTGTTCGGCGACTGCTCGGACGTAATCGAATCCGCACAGCTGTAGGGATTGCTGATGCCGTAGAAATCTGGCGTAGTACCATTTCCGTTCATTTCCGATTGGTGGTGGTTCCTTCGGTTACCTCTCAACGGCAGCGTCGGTATCTCACTCGGCGGTAGGTACGGATCGTCGATTTCATGCTCCATGAAAGTTTCCGCCGTAGTAGATCGCTGTTGACGCATTGCTGGGTTCACACATTCATACACACTCTGGAATGCAAGAAAATATACATTTTAGTAACAATTTTTGACATTTGGTTGGTACCAACCTGTTCCGAAATGTATTGGTTAGCTTGAGCAAAAGCTAGTGATGTGAGGGACGGAAGCGCTTGAACGAGATCTGATCGGGCGATGCTGCGAACCATCAGGAAACATCTCGGGATCATAACTCCGACCAATACGGCAAGAGCTGTCGCCACCATTCCTAGAGAGACGGCCGCTTCACGCCATTCGTAGCCAAACAAGCAAAGGGGTATCCACGTTGTCCATATCACCAAGCAGAGAATGGATCCCGTCACAAGAAGCATACCTTCCCGATAGTTTCTCTGAGATCTGAAGATATACGGCGATAAGATGATCAACGCCGCAAGAAGAATTCCATCGTATGCAATTGTTGCCCAAAACCAATTCCCGTAATAAATTTCATTGCAGGAAATGTTATGTGAGCTTGCGTGCAACACGACAACCAGTTGCGTGGATAGCCCCAGTTGGACCAGGGTGCTGAAGACGCAAATCACGCTCTGCAAATAGCCGTTTACATGTGACAGAAATCCACCCTCGCTTCCTATCGACGCCAGCATTATCGCACGACATAGCAGCAATGAAAACGTCGTGCAGTAGCAAACAGATATAAGGAAGATCTTGATCGTGCATAAAGTATTCCACGTGTAGATAGTATCAGCCTTGTGTAGAAGATCTGGCATGTAGCCTGTGTATTCGAGACTAAAGGGAAGAAACGAGGCGAACTGAAATATCAAGCTGATGAGCAGCAGTATGCTGCTGAATGGATTTCCCTCCAATACATCATCCATGCAGACACGAATGATGAGGAAAATCAGAATAGCCAAGCAAAACAAAATCCCTAGCGAGGCAATGGTAAGTCCTGCGGCCACCCATGCTTCTTGTTTGACTTGCCAGTACATTTCGAAGTAATCTGGCCCATGGTAGACGGGGCGCCGATGATCGATGTAGTCCGGATGACGAATTTCAAACTCTTTGCTACAGAAGAATATGTTGCCTAGCTTCATGGACTCATAAGAATTTTCCTTGAACTCATTCAAACGATAGATCGTTGTAACATTAGTTATCATATTTGAGCTGGCTATCGGTTTCAAATCCAGAACTTCTTCGCTATAGTTTTTCTTCAAGCTAAACTTTTGACGTAATTCGAACGTCATGGATTGCGTAATGCTCTCTAAGCGCAGCATAGAAATGATTTTTTGCGATGGCAACTTTGCGTAGTATTGCCAGTTATCCAACGTTTCGTTCAGATTGGTACATATTCCTTCATTGGTTGCTGAACAATTGTTACCGGTAGGTAAGTTCAAAAGTTCTACCAATTCCAAAAATACTGATCCCGAAGAAAGGACATCACTCGCCAGAATCTTCGTTCCATACCGATTCGTATTCATTGGTACTTTATCTTCTATTGAAGTCAAATTTATTTCATTTTCAGCAATAACATACGATTCATTCGGTAGATCTGAAAAGGAAAGAAAATGTCTTACTAAATAAGTTTCCTACATCCAACAATCATTAACACAAACCTGATACAAAAAGCACATCATGACCGGACAGAACCACAATCAACGTTCCATTCATTGCGAAGTTTATCGTCCGAGTTAGTCCTAGGATAATGAAAATTGTATCATCGCTTGGGAAATTCTCCAGACAAAGACGCTCTTGCCGGCAGATGGCTGTAAATTTGTTGGAAGATTCGGTCGATTCCGATCGTACTGCAATCGAGGAATTGGGATTCGACCATGGAAGTTCATAGAGAAGGTGAGCTGCTTTGGTGTATAGTAACTCATAGGACGACGGAAACGGATAGATGTTGAAGTCCAAAGAATCAACAATTGATTGCACCGACGACCACACGGAATGATCGATAAAGATACCTGAAAAAAGATTATCAATTAGCGTGTAGTGTGAAGTTTGATCCGTTAATGTTAGTGACACTGATGGCAAAGCCTAGCATTAATTACGATAATCAACAGTCATTAATCGATAGCAGTAGAAGTAAATCATGGTCAAATTACAATCCTCGATTCCTCTACGTGAACAAACTTGTTTGTAGAGTGCAAAAATATCTACACTGAAGTCGGATTTTACACAGGGTGATATACTGCGCGTAAATCAAAACAAAATCAACAAAACAACTTCATCGGAAATCGATTTTTACGTGTTTCACGACCTTTTTCAAAAAACCGTAAAATTGCGTAAAAAGCGATTTGATTTTTTCAAATGGATATAATTGAAAAACGACGCATCCCACAAAAAAGTGTTGTATGGGAGACTATCAAAGTCAGTCAAACTTTCTAATAAAAATATTCGAAAATTTTTAAATAAGCCCTACACTGAAAAAAAAATAGTTTAAAAAAATTAAAAGTCAATTTGCGAAAAAATGCCCCTTTTGATTTGAACGAAATTTCGTCTCAAGATCAGAGCATAAAATATTCATCTTCATGAAGCAACTTCGGTCCGAATTTTGACAAACATCGCATGAATATTCAAAACATAGAATGACATAGTCAGAAGACTACTCCACGAACTCATTCATTCGACTGTCACTGAATGTGTTTACTATGTGCAGAAAAAAACATAATTAGCATTGTTTATGTTGATGTTTACCGCTGAAAGTGCCTCGCGGATGAAAATCGGATTCAGTTCTGTGTGATAAATCACTTTACTCATTTGAAACGTATTCAGATTTCAGATAATTTATCAATTTGTAAAATGTGCATAAATATTCAATGACTAATATTCAACTGAATATTGACTGTCCAGAGCCGACTATGAATGTGTCGGAAGTGAACTGACAAATGAAGAAAAATGGACTTCACTAAAAAATTTCGATTATTTTACACTCTGCTCAAGATGGATGATTATGTTCCCTACCAACCGTCCATACATCGCAAGCTGGGCATTTTTAAGGGAAAAAAGGGAAACAACTTTTTCTAGTATGAATTTCAGTGTCTTTAAAGGGTGTCAGTGGATTCAACATATACATACATACATATATTAAGTATTCCAGTACAGTCAAGCAGAGTACAACGTTTTGGTCGTAACTGGTCGCAACTAAACAAGCAAATAAAGTAATATGATATGTGCCATCACAAATATTGCCCTCCGCTCGCTTTCAAATCGACTTCTATAAAAACATTCTTCATGCCTGCCGTATCCTAACGGAACTATCAATTCTATACTTTCGCCTCTAATTCTATCATGAACATGTACGTCTAAGTTTGGAAGATGATATTAGCATTTCCATAAAATAAAGGAAAATAGTATTTATTTTGAAGATATGAACCATTTTTTAATGTTACTCTTAATTTGAAAAAAACTATGTTTAGTTGCTAAATTATGCAAAATATCATTAAAATTGAGTTGTTTGGAGTTCTGAGATAAGTATGGCATTCAGTGTTTTAGTTTCGGATAAAAATACATTGAAAATAATTCCGACAAAAAAAGTTTTTGCCAGACAAACTTTTCTCCTTTAAAAGTGCCCAGCCCATGTATGGACGGTTTGTAGGGAACATAATAGCTTATCTTGAGACAAAGTTTCGTTCAAAAGTAGCGTTTTTTCACAAATCGACTTTTTATTTTTAAAACTTATTCAGTGTTTGGCTGAATTTGGATTGTTTCAAATATTTTCACTAGAATGTTTGACTGATTTCGCGATAGTCACCCACACAATACTTTTTTGTAGGAAGCATCGTTTTTCGATTATATTCATTTGAAAAAATCAGTAAAAAAAGTTTGGCCCTTTTCAAAAGATAGTATAGATTAAATTTGAATTTTTTTTGTAAAAGTTCACGTTTGTTCTACGTGTAGTAATTTAACTATTGAATTGTCAATTGAAATAAGACGTCATTGCAATCAAACGACAACTAAATCAATCAACAACGGTGCTCAATTGCGTTTTTGACAGCTGGCCGACCAGATGCTCTTTATGGCTCTCAGCTCCTGGTTGTCAGTCTGGGTGTCACGCTTACCTAGGAGCTCATGTACCCTATTAGACTTACGAAAAATGATCTTTAGTTACGCGTGTAGATCGAAAGGCCTTACTCCAGGGATTTCTTGGATGACCAATAGCATATATGCTGTCTACCACGAGGTCTACCATATCTTTTCTCTGTACCGCAATGAGCATGTGCTATACTTAAAACAGGACTGCAAATCTTTGTTCCTGACTGTAGAGCTTAAGCCTTTTCTTGGATAACTGGACTACCTATCTGTGACCTTATGCAGAATAACTATCATGTTGGTCAATTTCGAAAATCAAATTTGAAAGTTTATTTTCGGTTCCAGTTAACAAAAAATTTCAAGTGCAGTCCCATTTCGACCGCATTTTAAATTTTAAACGCTCCAAAGTTTGAAAAAACAGATCATTTGAACGCCTTCCGGCAGTTATTTTTCAATTATTATTCACTTGAGCAATAAGCATTGCTTTTATTTAGTGCGCAGTGAGAAATTTATGTGAAAAAGTGCGGTGAAAATCAGTGAATTACGTTGATTTTGGTGACGATATTGCGCGTTTTCTACAGCAGTGAACAAACTAGATTTTCCTTCATCGCACGGATAACGTAGGAAATTGTGCAAAAAGTCTGAGACTCAAAGTTAAATTTAACTGTATTTCAAGTAAGTAACACCGGAATGTAATTTAAATGAATGCAGATCGCAGTGTACACTTTTTTCTATCTCGCCAGATGATTAGTTCATTATGTTAGTTTACGATTCGCGAGTATTTAGTGATTTATAATTTAATATGACGGATACTAGCGCCATGGACGAATTAGCGCATAACCCTATGCGATGATTGTAACGGATTGATTTCAATCGTCCATGAGTTGTGAGATTTTTAGACAATTAATAGACAATGGGTCGTATGAATAAAAAGTAGTAAGTTCAACTTTACTACATTTTCAGTAGTAAACGTCACTTGTGGAGCATGTTCGTATGAATAAAAAAGACTTTACTACACTACACATTTCGAACATACTACAGACAACTGATTGGGTATGAATAAAACAAGAGTTTACTACTGATTTCTTGTAGTCTGCTCATGACGTTGCTACTCATGTTTCAAATGCAGATTATTCATCAGAATCGAAGCGAATCGGCTTTGTTCTTGAAAATAGAAATCCAATTTAGGGAAAACAAACAAAACAGACATGTCTTTTGTTGATTAGCCGCGAAAAAATGATGAAATCACCATCGTCATCATGGGATCTACTTTGTTTTGACGTTTCTCCGTGTAGTAAATGTTAGTAAACTTTAGTAAAGGCTAAGTTCGAATGTAGCATATGCCATAAGTTCGAAAATGTTTTTATTCATATCAAACATGTAGTTTTCTCCGTGGACTTTATTTTTGAGTAGATACTACAAGCGTTGAGTTTTGCTACTTTTTTTATCATACGACATAATAGCTGGAATTTCAAAATTCGTTGCTAATTGATAATGAAAGATTACTGAATATAGGCATAATTTCCTCACAAACATTTCAAAAACATAAGCGAGCATCAAAGCCGTGAATGAAAAAAAACTTATGAAAATAAAACCAAGTATTCTTACCAACAGATTGTTTCTGGCACTCCTTTAAATAATCTACTTCGTCCCCCAGCAATCGCAGTGCATGGGTCAAATTGTGCACCACAATAACTCTCAATCCTGCAATCAAACGCAAACGTACAAATTAATAGACTTTGATACACCCTGAACTTGAACCAACACGGCGTTACCTAGGGTGCCATTATCATTAATCAATTGAAGCTCGTTGATGCGATCCACAGTGAACAGGCTTGCACCGAAATCGTCGCGGTCGGTAATCAACGACACCGAGAAGTCGCCGTCTAGAGAGTAAACGACATGCGAAAAGGCGGTGCTGTCTATTACGGTGCCATTACGGGATTCAGTTTCCGCACTGTCATGATCAGCACTTGAGTCCGGTAGTTTACTGCCGTGGCGACGATGATTTCGCCCTCTATGTCGCACGTTGCTGAAACCGGCCCCGATAGACAAATCAACAACATTCTGGTTCACGGTATAATTGGAACAATTCGACAATGATGTCCACGTAGTTGTGTCCACTTCTGGAGTAGCCGGTTCAGGTCGGCTAGATTGGTCATCGAGTTCAGATTCTGGAGCACTTGTTGTAGTAGTGAGCTCGATCGTATCATTAGTGGTACTATCTTCATCTTTGAAGGGTGACGCAGAGCTATTTTCGTCATATGGGACAATTACCAATGGAGATTTGCTAGAGACCGGGCTAATCAAAATATTATTGTCGTCAATTTCCTCAATCAATTTGGTGGTGAGAATACTTTCAACGGTGGTAGTAGCTTCTGCGCTTTCATTTGCAAGTCTCACGTCCAGCAACTGCGATGCTTCGTTTGAGCCGATCAAGATTGCCAAAACTATAAATTTGAGCTCTGAAAAAAAAGGTAATTTAAAATATTTAATTAGCGAGTTTTTTATGGTGAACAATATATGTGCATCTGATTGTGAGTTTAGCATTGAAATCGAATCGAATGTGAAAATCAATGGTCGATAACAATTTCTACAGTATAACATCTGTCTGCGTTAAAATCAGAAGTGCATTTTAAAAAGAACATATTCGAGGAGCGTGCCTCGGTGTTCTTCTTTTTTTGCTTCTTCAATGGATCTACATTCTAATTGGAACTTGACCTGCTTTCTAACTCAACGTTTTCTATTAGCATTTCCTCAGTTATTCATTGGAAGCATCCCGAGCAAAGTCCGAAAACATAATGAGAGCATATAGAAAACATATTTTGATATTGATATCAAAATGAAATCATAATTTGTTTTCAAATATGAATCATCATGACTGATTACATATTTTGATCTCATTTTGCTGTTGATTTCTAAATTGTATAATCTGACAGCAAACTGTGTACTTATTTTGTTATCGGAACCAATATCAAAATTAGTTTTCGATTTGCTCTCATCGATAGCAGGAATAGTTTTCGATTTGATGTCACAGTAAGATTTTTCTGCTGTAGATTTTGATCTTTTAACCGTTAAAACGACCAAAAGGATATCAACCTGAGTTATCAAAATTAGGCGATTTCACTACAACAAAATTAGTTATCGATTTGCTCTCAAGCTTTGCTCGGGATAACCGCCATAAAACATAACCACATACACAGTTTGCTATCATATCATACAATTTAGAAATCTACAGCAAAATGAGATCAAAATATGTAATTAGTTATGATGATTCATATTTGAAAACAAATCATGATTTCAGTTTGATATCAAAATCAAAATATGTTTTCTAAATGCTCTCATTATGTTTTCAGACTTTGCTCGGGAAGCCCCCCACCAGAGACAAAAATTCAAGAAGAAATTTTTTTTCAAACCATCTCAAATTTAAAAAAAAATCAGCAAAAGAAGACGGAAGCAGAAAGAAGAAAAAGGAAAAAAGAAAGAAGGAAGAAGAAAAAGCGAAGAAGAAGGTAGAAAAAAGAGAAAAAAATACGAAAGAAAGAAGAGTAGGAAGAAGCAAGAAGGGAGAAGAAAGAGGGGATAAGGTTAAGGAATAACTTCTTATTTCTCACGTTTTGCGTTTTTCTCCTTATTCGGTCTAATGGCTATTCGGCCTAATGACTGTTCGGCCTAATAACCTTCGGACTAATGGTCTTATTCCCATTTTATGTTGGGACCACAGCTGTATAAAATAAGTTGAAATGCATCATCAGAACCGGTGGTCCTCACAATTGGTGCTTTTCAGAAGGATTTTTTCATAGGGTATAGTTTACCGAATCAGTTCATTATCGTAACAGCTTCCGAAAAACGTCTCTCACGGTATGCTACCTGTCGAGAGTGTATACAGACATAATAAGTGAGAGACTTTTCATTCTCATTTGGATGCAAACCCATCAGCCACCAATCAACCCACTTGATTCGACAAGGTTAAAAAGTTATTCCTATCCATCAACTTACTAGGTATTAGGGTGTCTCAACCTTCAAATAAAAGCTTAGGGTATAACAAAAGAAAACAATTTAAACGATAACTCTAGGAAATGACGACGCCCCGAAGCATTTTATGAAAAAAATCCATTTTTAATATGTAACTTTGAAAAAATGGTATATTGGAAATAAAATCAATGAAACCCATCAATTAAAAAAATACATTTCACCTATACAATTTTGATACGGCATGTTTTAGATCTCGGGCCAATCTGCAATTTATTATAATTAGAAGAAAATCATTAGCATTATGACCGTACAATTCGCATTTGCTACTCCGTGATTGACCAGAACTTGCGAAATTGTATAGAGAACCAAATGAATGTAGCTTGGGGTTAGCTATTCATTCTCAATGTATACATTTCGGAAGTTCAAATATTTTTAGCCAATAACGGCGCCGGCCACGTCCTTACGGTCATACAGTAAGGGAAATATTGTTAGTCCGACTCTCGTTGCTACTAGAGACCGAGTATATCTCTGCATCTCCACGATTATCTTGGGATAATATATTATGTTAGTTATAAAAGAAATTCTATCTGGATTCACCTCGGTAAGCGATGGGATCTATGGGATGGAATATAAATGCGCGCATTGAAAATACTCTACCATCTTTCTTCATCCTCCCTCTCGTAACACTTTTTGCATAAAAGATTTTTTTTTGTATGAATCGTAAAGCTCGGCTTGATCCCCTCCCACCCCCTTAAGCGTTACGTAATTTGTGAAAGGCCCCCACGCACTCTTTATTTATTCACCGACCACACATAGCACAACCCCGGACTTCACGATTCTTCTGTGCCCTAACACGAACGCGTCCAATCATGCACTCCCGCGCGATCGTTCTGCGTCCAATACACAACACGAACAAACATGCACTTGTGGATTTTGGAATTTTCTCAGTGTACAATTAGCTACGTCAGTCGTCTAAACGCAACGCCGAGTGTGGGTTCGATTCCTGTCCTGGTAAGGTAATCTATTTGCAAGTGGAAAATTATCCACTGGTCCACTGGGTGTTGTGTGAATGACCTGTCTGTTGCATAATGCTAGATGTTAAGTGTCCAAGGAGCCCAAGGAGTGCCAATTGGCACATCAGGATCAATGACAGCGAGTTCTTGATCATGGCATTCTGGCCGCGTGTTAACGGACGGATATCGTAATATTGTGAAAGCGAGGGCTGGCAGTCTGACATTGTACTCTCTTAGTAGAGCCGGGTGACACTGACTCGAAACGGCGAGTGAGCTGATGGCTAGGCTAGGCCAATGAAGGAAAGACTGCGCCTAACCCGAAACAGCTCAGGCAGCAATCCGGCGAAGGCGCTCAAAGCAAAGCCAAACGACGTGCGACCATAAAGGTCAAACGTCGTCTGGACGGAGCAGATCGGAGTGCAGAGAAGCCCGAAGGACGTCGACCCAAGAAGGTGACTTCTCGGCCCAAAAAGGCGAAAGGCACCAACCAGGCGCAAGTCGCCGGGCCGCGACAGGGTACCAGCCAGCCTGTGCCATCGGCACAAGGGACCGAAAATCCCTGGCAGATGGTCAGTAGGGCAAAGCGGAAGTCAAATGTACAGGGGTTAGGCAAAATGATTGAGATAGGCAAAATTTGGCCCAAATTCAAATCCTTATAACTTTTTGAAAAATTGATGAAATTGGACAAAACCGAAAGCATTCGACGGCAAATTTAGTCAAGATTTAGGAACATGCACGGTCACGAATACTGGCCACCGGACACCGGAGATGTTCCGGATTTTCGGAGGCCATGTCAAAAACACATTTTTTCTGCCGCTTCAAGATTTTTCATGGAGATGCTTCAGGAAGCATATTCAGGACGATCAGTTGCTCTGACCACCCTGTAGTAGGTTCCAGGTGCCCCGGAGGAAGTCGCCAATTTGAAAAACGTTCAGAACCATATCAATATGGGTATCAAACTTCAATATTTTTCGAGGTGATACTTCTTAATGCATTTTAGAACCAGCAGCTGTCATGACCACTCTGTAGTAGGTTCCAGGTGTCTTGGGGAAGTGACCAATTTACAAAATGCTCGAAACCATATCAAATACTCAATACTCATTATCAAAGTTCAAGGTTTTTCATGGAGATGCTTTTGGACTCTCCTGTTGAATAGAGTTCGCCGCCACACGAAGTTGACCATCTATAAAACGCTCATTAGACTGGTCGGCCTCTATGGCCACGAAAGTTGGATGTTGCTGGCGAAGGACCAACGCGCCCTTGGAGTTTCCTAATGGAAGGTGTTGCGGACTATTTATGGTGGGGTGCAGATGGAAGCCAATGGAGGTGGTGGTGGAGGCCAATGAACCACGAGTTGTAACTGTTAGGAGAACTACCACATGGTACAATTTTGGCGGTTACGGTGGGCCGGGCATGTAGCCAGAATGTCAGACGACAACCCGATTGAGATGGTGCTCGATAATGATCCGACCGGTACAAGAAGAAGAGGCGCGATGCGGTCACGGTGGATCGACCAAGTGTAAGATGGCCTGCCATCAATGGCAGCAGGTCGCAAGCATGACTTAGCAATTGTGTGGGGTGCTATATCTTGACATGGCCATGGTCCTATTATGGCACTTAAGGGCAAAGTGAAGCCTGCCGATTATCAAATTATTTTGGAAGACAAGGTATTTGTTGATATGATGACAAATCCTGAATATGACGTCTGTTTTTCATTTTTGCGAAAGATCCGCAGGTCGCGTTCCACTTGGTCGATCCACCGTGACCGCTGCACGCCTCTTCTTCTTGTACCGGTCGGATGATTATCGAAGCATCATCTCAATCGGGTTATCGTCTGACATTCTGGCTACATGCCCGGCCCATCGTAACCGCCAAAATTGTACCGTGTGGGTAGTTCTCCCAACAGTTACAACTCGTGGTTCATTGACCTCCACCACCACCTCCATTGTCTTCCATCTGCACCCCACCATAGATGGTCCGCAACACCTTCCATTCGGAAACTCCAAGGACGCGTTGGTCCTTCGCCAGCAACATCCAACTTTCGTGGCCATAGAGGCAGACCAGTCTAATGAGCGTTTTGTAGATGGTCAACTTCGTGCTGCGGCGAACTCTATTCGACAGGAGAGTCCAAAAGCATCTCCATGAAAAACCCTGAACTTTGATGCTCATTTTGATATGGTTTCGAACATTTTGCAAATTGGCCACTTCCCCAGGACACCTGGAACCTACTACAGAGTGGCCAGGGAAACTGATCGTCCTGAATATGCTTTCTGAAGCATCTCCATGAAAAATCTTGAAGTTTGATCCCCATATTGATAGGGTTCTGAACGTTTTTCAAATTGGCCACTTCCCCCGGGGCACCTGGAACCTACTACAGAGTGGTCAGGGCAACTGATCGTCCTGAATATGCTGCCTGAAGCATCTCCATGAAAAAACTTGAACTTTGATACTCATTTTGATATGGTTTCGAACATTTTGCAAATTGGCCACTTCCCCAGGACACCTGGAACCTACTACAGAGTGGTCATGACAGCTGCTGGTTCTAAAATGCATTTAAAAGTATCACCTCGAAAAATCTTGAAGTTTGATACCCATATTGAATGGGTTCTGAACGTTTTTCAAATTGGCCACTTTCCCCGGGGCACCTGGAACCTACCACAGAGTGGTCCTGCATATGCTTCCTGAAGCATCTCCATGAAAAATCTTGAAGTTTGATACCAATATTGATATGGTACCGGATAATATATACGTGATTGGAAGGATACACATAATTGACCATAGTATCCGGAACCAGGTTTACTGAAATGGCCATATCTCGGATGTTTTCAACGGATCTTAGCGCAACAGCCCGCATTCAATTTTCAATAAGATCTAGTTTCTAGGAAAATAATGTTTATCGATGTAACTTCAAACCACACAAAAATACGAGCAGCAGAAAAAATGTGTTTTTGACATGGCCTCCGAAAATCCGGAACATCTCCGGTGTCCGGTGGCCAGTATTCGTGACCGCACATGTTCCTAAATCTTGATTAAATTTGCCGTCGAATGCTTCCGGTTTTGTCCAATTTCATCAATTTTTCAAAAAGTTATAAGGATTTGAATTTGGGCCAAATTTTGCCTATCTCAATCATTTTGCCTAACCCCTGTATCTCGACCCGCAAAGAAAGCTAAGGACAGAGACGAGGCCTTGTTGGTGAAAACTGATAAGGCAAAGTACGCTGATGTTCTTAAATCGATGCGAGCGGCCGAAAAGCTTTCACCGCTGGGTCAGGACGTGCGAAGCGTCAGACGCACCAGAACCGGTGAAATGATCTTGGTTCTGAAACGCGGAGCGCAGACTATTGGGACTAACTATAGGAAGCAGGCCTTGGGAAGACATCTTGGGAGACGACGCCGAGGTGAGGTCGTTGGGGATGGAAGTGACCCTGCAGTGCAAGCAACTGGACGAGGTCACGAACGCGGACGACGTCGTCTCTGCCGTCAAAGACCAGTGCGGTACAGAGGTCGAGAAGACCTCTGTACGCGTAAGAGGCTGTCCCTTTGGCACGCAGGTAGCCTACCTTAGGATACCGGTTGCGGAAGCCAAAAAAGTAATGGAGCGAGGGAACTTGAAGATCGGCTGGTCAGTATACCCAGTGAGCAAACTCCACCCGCCTTCAGTGGACAGGTGTTATCGGTGCTTAGAGTTGGGACACAAGTCCTAAAACTGTAAGGGCCCAGATCGTAGCAATCGTCGTTGTGGTGAGTAAGTATGAATGCGAGTAAGTATGAATGCGATATAAGGCACCAAAGTGCCTGATCTACGCCAGCTAAAAGCAAGCCTGTAACCACCTTATAGGTGGGTCTTCGTGTCCCATCGAGAGAAAAATAAGAATAAGCAGTGCAAGTAACCTAGCTGAATCTTAACCACTGTGCAACTGCCCAGCAGCTACTGTGGCAGTCGGTCTCGGAGTCGTGGACTGATGTTGCCCTCCTGTCCGACCCGTACAACATCCCTGTCGATAACGGCAATTGGGTGGTGGACGGGTCTAGGATGGTGGCTATTTGCACGACGTGACGGTACCCGATCCAACGATCAAAGAGGTAGTACACTCCTCTGCTGAGGGTGACGCGATAGCCAAGATCAATGGTGTGTTCTATTGTAGCTGGTAGGTGGCCATTAGAACAGTCAATCAGATGATAGATAGGCTATCGTCTGACCCAGTGGGTCGTAAGCCGGTCGTCATAGCAGGAGATTTTAAGTTTTTATTTTTTTTTTGTGTCAGAGCGTGTGTAAGGAGGAGTGACAGGGTGTGCTAGAGTGAGCACCCAAATAAGTCTCAGTTTGGTGTGCTAGAGCGTAAATCAGGTGATAGGCTGAGCATCTAAGTTAGACTCACATGGTGCGTAAAGGGTGAGAAAGAAAGACTCATACGGTGCGTCAGAAAGAGTGTCAGGGTGTGTACTGCTGCTTTAGTCATGCTTGTACAGACAACAGAACCCATTCGATTTTAGCTTTTTTTAATTGTAAATCTAAATCTCATAATCCGCGTAAAAAACAGGATTAACCCCTAAACCGACGTAAAAAAATGTAATTGTAATAAAAATCGCGTAAAAAAATGTCAAGGAAAACGCTTAGATTTCCAAATCCGCGTGGAAAAACAGGTGAGACATTGAAATCGACGTAAAAAATCGTGTAGAATTTTTTTCAGAAAAAAAACGCTTGGGTCTCAAAATCCTAGTAAAAACCGCCACAATGTGTCTAGTGTCACAATAAGTGAAGAAATGTCAAGTACAATTAAAAAACAAAAACAATTCGATTTTGGCAGCATAAATATTCTGAACGTGTTGCCAAAATCGAATTAGGTCCGTACCAAATTAAAAATTAGACTATTGAGGACTTAGCAATTTGAGCACACATGATTTTGAAAACATTGGAAAGCAAGTTCCGACGAAAAAGAGCATTTCCTGGAAAATCACGGATTGTATTCGAAAGAATATCTTTGCTCTATCAGATGAGTGTATTAGTGCTGGAGATAAAATTTGAAAATTTGAATTGAAAAACCACTATTTCAATTGCTGGCGTTCGTAGAAAATTTAGGATCACTGTCTGACAAGACCGTTGAGAAAATTTTCCATTCATGAATATAATTTATGAGCATTCAAATAGTGTAGCGGGACAGTTTTTCCGAGAAATACAATGTTCATTTGGTGTTTTTTGAATGCTTTTACTTGGAATGAAAACTTCTTAGGCTTGGGTTGTAAGATCTAATAAAAAATACTATTCCAATAAGTGCAATAAAATAACATATTCTACCAAAATGGTGGATAATCATCGCGAGACAAAAATGCAAATAAGGTACACCGGGACAAGTTGAAATGCGGGTTGAAACGGAAGCTGTAAATTAGACCGAAAATGACCGAATGCTCTGATTATTTTTCTCAACAAACTACTCCCCTTAGCGCAAGTTTTGAATGTTATTCCCGAAAAATTGCAGATTACAAAGATGGCTTTCTGCTATTGTTTAATTTCCACCCTTTGCGAAATCCAAGCAATCTTTTTGGCGTGCCAACGAAACAGGTCTCAAAATATTTTTTGGAAGAGTTTTTTCATCAAATTTTCATTGTAGGGGATCATTCAATGCTAAATAAGCATAATGATTATGAAAAATCGATGGATGACCCTTTTTTCTTTGGATTTTGTTTATTTCAAATCGTTCCGCACTTTCAAACCATCGGAGCAAATAGAAATACATGCTGCGGGGCAAGTTGAAACAATGATTCAAATGGTCACTCTCGCAATTGAAAGTAATAATTTATTCCAGTACTCAACATAGTCCGGAGAACATAAGTTTGTTAAAAGGCTCACATTTCTAAAAATATGTTTAATGAATTTCTGTCCTTCTCTTTGTTATTCATAAATACAACTCTCCTTCAATCTCCACTTAGGAAAAAGAAGAAAAGGATCCATTTTTCAACTGAATGGTATAGTTTTGATATTCCTAATCTTCTTTTCTTCATGCTTATGCTAAGTGCTTACTCTTGTTTTATAAATTGAAACTGAACATTTGGTGAAGCCCGCTTTCACTTCCCCAGTCCCCTCTTCCACCCACCCCACCCAGTGATACGCTGGTTAGTTTGAACTCGACTTGTATGAAGACCCATAAAAAGTGGTGAATTTATAATAATTTCCAACTGAAGCGTGGCTTTTCAGTAAATATGCATACAAATAACATTCAATAATTTAAAATTTAGGTCTATCTAGGCTGCAATGCAAAATATGTCCTCAATACATTCCCCTAGAAATTGAGATTGTGATCCTCAAACTTGACCATTTTGTATGAAAAACAGCGCTGGCGAAATAACCGATTCAATACGGATTTTTTTCGTCGTATTTCAAAATAAATTTCAGACATACTGCTTCAAAAATGGATGCAAACCATAAAAAAAGTAGAAATATGGGGGAAAATAATTTTTTTGAGATCTTTTAGGGCTTCCAAACCCTTCTTGAGTACAGAACTTGATGATCTACATAAACAACAAAGCACTTTTCGGGGTCTCAATCCTAATATGAAGATGGCAATGGTACTTGAGACATAATTAAACTATTTTTATCGAATCGCAGTGTTAGCAGAACATCAACGGTACTCCAAACTATTATTGAGTTCAGATCTTGGAGGTCTACAAGACCAACCGAGTGATTGATAGGTTCCTGAGCTTGTGTGTTAGTTGAAGAAACCCCATGGGACATCATTACATCAGTATTTAAAAAAATCAACATTCCCAGAATAGCTATGGTACTCCAAACTATTCTTGAGTTCAGATCTTGGAGGTCTACAACATCAACAGAGTGATTCATAGGGTCCTGAGCTTGTGTGTTAGTTGTAGAAAACCCCATGGGACATTATTACATAAGTATTTTTAAAAATTAACATTCCCAGAATAGCTATGGTACTCCAAACCATTCTTGAGTTCAGATCTTGGAGGTCTACAACACCAACAGAGTGATTCATAGGGTCCTGAGCTTATGTGATAGTTGGAGCAACCCCACGGGACATCATTACACCAGTATACACAAATCACAATATTCCCAGAGTTCCTGCGTTACTCCAAATCATTCTTGAGTTCAGATATTGGAGGTCTACAAAACCAACAGAGTGATTCATAGGTTCCCGAGCTTGTGTGTTAGTTGGAGAAGCCCCACGGGACATCATTACATCAGTATATAAGAAACTCAACCTTCCCTGGATAGCTAAGGTACTCCAAACCATTCTTGAGTTCAGATATTGGAGGTCTACAACACTAACGGAGTGATTCCTAGGGTCCTGAGCTTGTGTGATAGTTGGAGCAACCCCACGGGACATCATTACACCAGTATACACAAATCACAACATTTTTAGAGTTCCTGCGGTACTTCAAATCATTCTTGAATTTAGATATCGGAGGTCTACAAGACAAACAGAGTGTTAGTTGGTGAAGCCCCACGGAACATCATTACACCAGTATACTATATACAAAGCATAACATTCCCAGAATATCTACGATACCATAAATGAGCTATTTCAACTCATAAAAATAGTTGAGACATCGGAGATTTTCATGTTGATCTTTTCGAATATTAGGATCTGTACTCAAGGACAGTTTGGAGTTTCGTAGATATTGAACAAATTCTGTAGTGTGTCTGTAATGGTGCTTTGAAGTCCAGTGGAGCTATTCCAACTCATAAAACTAGTAGGAACATCGAGTAGGAACATCTTCATGTTGATCGATTTGAATATTAAGATCTGTAGGGGAAGGTGGGTAGACTTGATCCCCGGGGAGACTGATCACACCCTGTTTATCGAGAACTAAAGTAGTTTTGCTCTAGCGTATTTTTTATTATAGATCATCTAGACAAATGACCTTTATGTGGTGAGTTATTTTTTGGATTGGCAACCTCATTTATTCTGTAGGGCGGTTTGTATGTTTTGACCTTGCTAAAGATTTTTTTATTGGCCACGCAAAATTTGAATAACTTTTCATAACAATGACCAAATGCTTTCGTTTTTTTACAGCACAAAGCCATAAATGTGCTTAATGATTTGTACTGATGAAAATGTCAACATTCCATCAAAGTTTTAGGATATTTGGATTTGAAGTTATTGCCTCAATATGGGGACATTTGATCCCCCATTAGCCACCCATACAAAAATTTGGCGAAAAAATTCAAAAAAATATAAATCTGTTCTCAGGATTCTAATTTTTTGTAGATTTGACAGATTTGATGATGGGTTGGCAGGAAAAATTATTTATTGCGTAAATATCATAGAAAGGGGATCAAGTCTCCCCTAATTTTAAAATTGCATGTGCTGTCGAATTCAATAACAAAAATTGTTCATGTATACGCACTGCAATTCGAAAATTGCGCGTATTTTGAAGGAAAAATATTTAAAAAATCTGAGGACACCTTTCTAATTTTACCAAAGCAAGTTCTTGGAGAGGGATCAATTTCCCCCGAATATTTTAAAAGTCGATTTTTGACAGCACTCCATAAAATCGATTGTGTATCAATAACAACAATAATTTAAGGACTGTCATACATCAGTGAAGTTAAATACTATATTTCTTAGAGAGTCTGTGTGGAAATCGCGCATGTGTATTTATTTTTGGCTGTGATACATTGGAAATCAGAAAAGGGGATCAAGTCTACCCAGTCTCCCCTACTCAAGGATAGTTTAGAGAGTCGTAGATGTCGAGCGAAGTATGTAGTGTGTCTGTAATGGTGTTACGAGGTATCGTGGAGCTATTCCAACTCATAAAATAGTTGAGACATCAAAGATCCTCATGTTGATCAATTTGAACATTAAGATCTGTATTCAAGGATGGTTTGGAGTGTCGTAGATATTGATCGAATTCTGTGGTGTGTCTGTAATGGTGTTACAAGGTACCTTGGAGCTATTCCAACTCATAAAACTAGTAAGGACATCGAAGATCTTCATGTTGATCGATTTGAATATTAAGATCTGTACTCAAGGATAGTTTAGATAGTCGTATATGTCGAATGAATTCTGTGGTGTGTCTGTAATGGTGTAATGAAGTCCCGTGGAGCTATTCCAACTCATAAAAAAAGTTGAGACGTCGAAGATCTTCATGTTGATCGATTTGAATATTAAAATCTGTACTCAAGGATAGTTTGGAGTGTCGTAGATATTGGTCAAACTCTGTGGTGTGTCTGTAATGGGGTTACGAGGTAACTTGGAGCTATTCCAACTCATAAAACTAGTGAGGACATCGAAGATCTTCATGTTGATCGATTTGAATATTAAGATCTGTACTCAAGGATAGTTTGGAGTGTCGCAGATGTCGAACGAATTCTGAAGCCCGTGGAGCTATTTCAACTCATAAGAAAAGTTGAGACATCGAAGATCTTCATGTTGATCGATTTGAATATTAAGATCTGTACTCAAGGAGTGTTTGGAGTGTCGTAGATATTGATCGAATTATGTGGTGTGTCTGTAATGGTGCTACGAAGTACCTTGGAGCTATTCTAACTCATAAAACTAGTGAGGACATCGAATATCTTCATGTTGATCGAATTCTGTGGTGTGACTGTATTGGTGTTACGAGGTACCTTGGAGCTATTCCAACTCATAAAACTAGTGAGGACATCGAAGATCTTCATGTTGATCGATTTGAATATTAAGATCTGTACTCAAGGATAGTTTGGAGTGTCGCAGATGTCGAACGAATTCTGTAGTTTGTCTTTAATTTAAGCATATGCGGTATTTCGAAAAAAATCGTTTCAGGTGGTTCGAAACGAAATTCCGCGGAATTTCGCGGAATTTGAGCATGGCGAAATCAGATTTCTTGATTTCGTTTCGTTTCGTAAAATTACAAAAATTTCGCCTGAAAAAACCAGCTTAAAACGAAATTTAACGGAATTCCGCGGAATTTCGAAACAAATTTAGTCTTAAACCATACTGTCTCGTACGATCGTGTATTATCAAAATTTTTGGCTGCGCCGCAGAACAAAATCATAAAGCTGTTTTCAAAAATTAATGTAATTTTTTTTCTATTAACGCCTAATACATAATTCCATTATAAATCGACAAATGAGCCGGTGCCAGCGAAAGTGGTACATAAACCATTTTTGTGTTTTAATACCACCTGCTTCTGTGCGCAAAGATCTTGTAAGGAATAACGAAAAACTGATTTTTTACAACTAAATCTGGAGATATGCGCTTTTTAACTTCTGGTATATATCACAATGGTAATTTCGTTCATTAAATTTATGTTCACATAAATCTGCTGGTGTGACACATTGGCAGGTAGAAGTAAACGTAACGATACAGAAACTTTTAAATGGTCGAGTGTTATAACCCTTAAAAAAAAAAGAAATAAACTACACTATCACAAAAAAATATTCAGAAAATTTAGTTTTTAAATGCAATCATGTATTGGTGGTTTGGAGCTTATCGCTTATGCAAGTCCATATATGCATACGTTTGAAAAACGAAAAACCTGATTTTCGAAAGCTTCTTAAAATGCACATTCATTATCTTCTATCCAGCTGGATTTTAATTGAATGAAACGGAGGGTCTTCAGCCTCTTTGAGACCCGAACTATTCATGAGAGTTCCACAGGTAGAAAACTACTTCTACTACTACTACAAATTATACAAGGATAAAGCTATTTTTAACTCAAATGGATAGCTTTGAACTAGTTAATGTTCACAGTTAGAGCTTATTTTTTATTGTTGATCGCTTTCTATACTGCCGTAATCTGGAAATGTGACGTAACAGCCATTTTACAACATGCATGTTTTCCATTTTTCTGTTAAAAAGCTCGATGAGTAGTACTCGCTAACACCATTTTTGGAATATGGTATACGTCACTTTTTCAGATTACGGCAGTATAGTATACGAGTTCTTTTACTTATTCTATTCTCATACTGCGTTTAAAGCCTAAATTTATAAGGTAAAGCTGTTTTTATTTTTATTTATATAAAATTTTCTCAGTTTCTAATGTCGACCAAATATAAGATAAAGTGAAAGAATAGTAGCATGATTTTTGTTATATTCAGGAATGTTGGTGACACCTCTCTGTCTCAGCGTCTAACCAGTAGGACGATATATCCATTCTAGTGGCATGTTAACGGGAAGTACCACTTTTTTATTCAGTAATGTGAAGAAACGTTAGGATAGAACTCATGACACTTTTCTGGTCTTATGCTGGTTATGAGTATGCGCAACAGATGTTAACCATATTTTGATTTTCAACATGGTATTTGTCAAGAAAGTTCGCATATTTCTTATTACTACCTTTAGAGGTACATCAGTCATAACGTTGGTACAGTTGAGTTGCAGAAAATTGCAACTTTGAATTTTGTTTTCGAAGTTTTTGGAAAAATGTGTCGTGTAAAATTTGTTCAATGTGACATGTACCACTTTCGCTGGCACCGGTTCAAATACGTCTTCGGTATTTTGTTAGAAATGTCCAACAGAAAAGGAAAAATATCTAACTATACTATACCATATTTTTTTTTCAAAAGTGATCCGATCCGACTCAATATTTAAGACGTCAGGCTCATAGTGTAAATATTATCAGATATGAATTCGATCAGTACAACTTTGTCAAAGAGGCAATGTCGTGGCGTGATTCTTGAAAATTTCAAACGAAGCACATGATTTTACGTTGGATTGATTTGAAACACGGTTTTCGTCTTCGAGTTTTCAAAATAACTTCGTTTACAATAAATATTTAGTCGCTTACCAAGGTGGCTTAACATGAATTACTTTTTCAACAAACCAAAGATTCATTTCCCGTGGCGCTCACGAAGATGCAGAGCATTCCTCTTATAATCTCATAATAATGAGTATCAAACTAATTTTCTCTCCTAATCCTAAATTGACTGTAATGGCGTGAGCGGCTCATACTGTCCATAGCAGCTGTTTCTTGCGCTCAACTGGAGTCGATTGAGAATAAAAATTTGACAACAATTTTTGCATGCCTAATATGCACAAACACATATACAAAGACAAACAGGCAATAGCTTGGTTCGTCGAGTTAATTGTATATAAGACTATGTGTGTTCGAACCTTCTTAAAAAACTTGAATTTGGAAGGACATTATATCCTTTTGTTACAAGTTTTTGTATGAGAAAATTATGTCTGGCAAACTAAAAAAAACATTCTTACTGATAAAAAGCTGAACTAATATAAAATTGATCAGATTCGGGAGCATCCACTCCACGATGAATTCCTTTGAAAGTGGGACGACAAATTCTGGGGTATCACCTTTTCGCCAATGGTAAACGGGAACACGGCGTTTTATCACAGACTGCTTCATCTGTTACTATAATTTTGTTAGTCGCATAGCAGTTATTTGACTTTAAGAAAATGATATCAAAATACATGAGTGGGGTACTCAGACAGAAAGTATTTTTATTTTGCACCAATCGCCAATGAAGAATTGTACAGAAACATCATGAGAGCAATTTACAAAACTAAGTCTTTGAGTATGGAATTAATATTCCATTTACTTATTATCGCCTTAATTATTATCGCTAACACGATATCGCGTAAAATATAATTGCCGATTCACTTTAAATCTATGTATTTGTTGGCATTGCAATTCACTTCAAATTAATTACATTTTTTTAGTGAATTGAGAACGGTGAGTACCATGAATAACAAATCATTTAACTTCTACAATCGAAACTAGATGGAAAATATCCGCATATGTTTTCATGTAACTCTTAAGTGAAAATCATTTTGAGTGTACATAATATAAAATCAATTCAAGAAGAATTCCGAGGAAAAAAAATTAAAATTTCGTTTCGTTTCGAAAAATTTCGAATTAAATGGACGTTGATTTCGTATCGTTTCGAAGTCTCGAAAGTGAATCTATGTTTCGTTTAGTTTCGTTTCGAAACAACATAGACATTTCAAATTTCGTTTCGTTTCGTTTCGTCAGGAAGAAGTGTCTTATCACATACCCTTACTTAAATTGTGTAATGAAGCCCGTGGAGTTATTTCAACTCATAAGAAAAGTTGAGACATCGAAGATCTTCATGTTGATCGATTTGAACATTAAGATCTGTACTCACGGATGGTTTGGAGTGTCGTAGATATTGATCGAATTATGTGGTGTGTCTGTAATAGTGTTACGAGGTACCTTGGAGCTATTCCAACTCATAAAACTAGTGAAGACATCAAAGATCTTCATGTTGATCAATTTGAATATTAAGATCTGTACTCAAGGATAGTTTGGAGTGTCGCAGATGTCGAACGGATTCTGTAGTTTGTCTTTAATTGTGTAATGAAGCCCGTGGTGTTATTTCAACTCATAAGAAAAGTTGAGACATCGAAGATCTTCATGTTAATTGATTTGAACATTAAGATCTGTACTCAAGGATGTTTTGGAGTGTCGTAGATATTGATCGAATTATGTGGTGTGTCTGTAATGGTGTTACGAGGTACTTTGGAGCTATTCCAACTCATAAAACTAATGAGGACATCGAATATCTTCTTGTTGGTCGAATTTTGTGGTGTGTCTGTATTGGTGTTACGAGGTACCTTGGAGCTATTCCAACTCATAAAACTAGTAAGGACATCAAAGATCTTCATGTTGATCAATATGAATATTGAGATCTGTACTCAAGGATAGTTTGGAGTGTCGCAGATGTCGAACGAATTCTGTAGTTTGTCTTTAATTGTGTAATGAAGCCCGTGGAGTTATTCCAACTCATAAGAAAAGTTGAGACATCGAAGATCTTCATGTTGATCGATTTGAATATTAAGATCTGTACTCAAGGATGGACATGGACATTGTCGGTCGAACATTTGCAAAGGTGGCAGAACTGTACACCCGCCTGAAACGTGAAGCAACAAAAGTTGGACTGGTGGTGAATGAGTCAACGACAAAGTACATGCTTGTGGGCGGAACCGAGCGCGACAGGGCCCACCTGGGAAGCAGTGTTACGATAGACGGAGATACCTTCGAGGTGGTCGAGGAATTTGTCTACCTCGGATCCTTGCTAACGGCTGACAACAACGTTAGTCGTGAAATACGAAGGCGCATCATCTGTGGAAGTCGGGCCTACTACGGGCTCCAGAAGAAACTGCGGTCGAAAAAGATTCGCCACCGCACCAAATGTGTCATGTACAAGACGCTTATAAGACCGGTTGTCCTCTACGGACATGAAACATGGACAATGCTCGAGGAGGACTTGCAAGCACTCGGAGTATTCGAGAGACGGGTGCTTAGGACCATCTTTGGCGGTGTGCAAGAAGACGGTGTGTGGCGGCGAAGAATGAACCATGAGCTCGCCCAACTCTACGGCGAACCCAGTATCCAGAAGGTAGCTAAAGCCGGAAGGGTACGATGGGCAGGACATGTTGCAAGAATGCCGGACAGCAACCCTGCAAAGATGGTGTTTGCTTCCGATCCGGCAGGTACGAGACGGCGTGGAGCGCAGCGAGCGAGATGGGCAGACCAGGTGCAAAACGACTTGGCGAGCGTATCCGAGGATGGAGAGATGCGGCCTCGAACCGTGTATTGTGGCGTCAAATTGTTGATTCAGTGTTATCTGTTTAGATGTAAACTAAACTAAATCAATAAAACTCCAGGATAGTTTGGAGTGTCGTAGATGTCGAACGAATTCTGCAGTTTGTTCGTAATGGTGTAATGAAGTCCCGTGGAGCTATTCCAACTCATAAACAAAGTTGAGACCAGTACATTCAAAGTTAATTGCCTATATGCCGGGTATTAAGCCACCCGGAGTGGAAATTAATTACTATGTCTGAAACTTGATTATGCATATGTACAACATGTGATAGATTTAGTTCGGAAAAGGTATTGGAGGGTAACCGCCCCTTCGGTGGGGTTTGATCCCACGACCCCAGTTCGCATGACAGGTGCTTTCCCTACTAAGCTACGAAGGACCTCCGTCGTCCACCGCAGCTTAGCGGGTACTGATGAAACCAAATTCCCAGCACCAGGTACCAGCCGATCTCTCGCAATACATTTTCAGAACTAACTCTCTCAAATGTATTTTTGTACACATCATGTCAACCAAGTAGGATGAGTATTTAGTATTGTCCGGCTCCTACACACTTGCTTCATCAGCAACGGCGCTCAATGAAGTAGGGTTGTGTGAGGTTGTGCCAGTTTGGTCGTCAGATCCCAACACGACCACACAAGCGAAGAGAGATCGCCACTCGAGATCAGATCAGATCAGGTGGACGACGGAGGTCCTTCGTAGCTTTGTAGGGAAAGCACCTGTCATGCGAACTGGGGTCGTGGGATCAAACCCCACCGAAGGGGCGGTTACCCTCCAATACCTTTTCCGAACTAAATCTATCACATGTTGTACATATGCATAATCAAGTTTCAGACATAGTAAAGTTGAGACATCGAAGATCTTCATGTTGATCGATTTGAATATTAAGAGCTATATTCGAGGACAGTTTGGAGAGTCATTGATGTCGAGTGAAGTCTGTAATGTGTCTGTAATGGTGTTACGCGGTACTGTGGAGCTATTCTAACTCATAAAAATAGTGAGGACATCGTAGATCTTCTTGTTGATCGATTTGAATATTAAGATCTGAATTCAAGGACGGTTTGGAGTACCGTAGATATTGAAAAAGATCTGTTATACCGCTGGGTAGGCGCAGAATTTTATCATTAGGCATTTCAATTTCAATTATTTAACAAGAATAAAGTAAAGTATGGTGTTGATTAATATGAACATCAAAATTACAACTCAAGGATAGTTTGGATGCTCTAGATCATCATAGTGCCCGTAACCTGACCTGTGCAATATTTGTCCTGGATGGAGCAGTTTATTTAAACACTTTTGCTGAAGAAAGCAAGGCTCTTTCTCTTAAAACTGATTTTTGACAGCTGATTTTCGACTTGGGTCATATACGACCCATCCGTATTTAATCGGATAATTATTTCCGGGGTGAATAGTCTCCTGAACAACCTCGTGTTCCTAAAGTCTCACTGACTACACTTATTTGATTTTTAACTCGGCAATTTTATGTCTATATAAAGCGCAATGTACGCGATACGTGGGGCAACGATGCATATAAAAAATAATTTTTGAATATAAAATATTTTAAATAAATTTTGGTTATGTTGCTTATTTTTTATGTGTAATCTTTGGTCCGAACTAGTAAACACCGCAAACGAATTCAAAATTTTCAAATGGAATTTTTTTATAGCACTTCAAAATTCAACTTTGAAAAAAACCGTTTCAACTTGCCCCGGTGTACCTTAAGCAATTTGGATAGCAGACTTGAGGTTGTTTGCAATAATTTTTCAATCAAAGTTCGGTATCTTTAAGAATTTAAAAAAAATACATCAGAATGTTCGGGGTTCAGCCAAAACGCACCAAGCACCAACGAAAAATTATCCATTTTTCTACTCACACTTTCGTTTGGTAGATTTAATTGATCGCAAATCGTATCGGATAACTCTCAACCCCATAGCTGAGGATATCCTACAGCAAATGCATGCTTAAATTGATATGAAACTATTTCCGTTGTCCTTGTACGAACAAAATATCACAAGTCAGTCGAAAAGCCGCTTGGTGCGGTTTGGCTGAACCCCGACCAAATAGACTGCTCTCAGGTATAGGCTCGTTGTACCAGTTGTGGCTATAGCACCAGTTGTCGCACTAGTGCTTTATATGCCGAATGACCAATCGAATCACCGCAGACCAAGTAAATATCGATAAAGCATATTTATATGAGACGATAACACCTTTGATTTCCCCCAAAACAAGCAAAGCATAATTTTAAAAAATGATTTTGCTTAATTTTTAACGTCCTTTGCACCAGTTGTCACACTAGTGGTCCCAATTTGGCCAGTCTCATAAGAAAACAATGAGATTTGCCAAATAAGGAACCAAAATTAATAATAGTGCCACAACTGGTGCATGCGTTCCTATTATGGATTAATCAATTTTGAGGATAATAACAAATTTTATTGTGGTTTTCACCGTTGTTCTAAGGAGCAGGAAGTAAAACCTTTCGCTTGATATATAAAGTCCACCCACATGCCTTTTACTTATTAAAAAAAAAAATAGTTGTTCTTATGTATAGCGACAATTGGTACACCGACCCTATATATGGTATATATAGAGTCATAAAACCAACATGAGACAGCTAAGCGTAAAAGGGCCGTGTAGGGGTTAGGTGGATTCATCGTCTTGATTAAGACATTCAGCAATTGCTTCAATCAATCATTCAAACAACTTTTAATTAGCATTAGCACCCCATCCCCCACCTTTAAGTGTTACAAAGTATAACGCAAGATGAACCTCCAGCTCCCTTTCAAACACGTTACGTAATTTATTAACAGACCCTATGTGGTTTTGGTTCATGGGTCCGGTTGGTTTCCACTCACGCTTGATTTCAATCATCATTATTTGGAATTTTATGATTTATCCAACACTACATCTGTTGATAGTTGGTTAATTATATGGTTTGATCAAAGTTCGCAATCGCCGGCCCAAAATACGTATTCATATTCAACATAGCCCATCTAAAAAAAATCCCCTAAAATACGTAAATGCTGGCCGTGGAAGCCTGTACTGATTCAACTTGAAACATGGTCGAATGTTCGGATGTCAGTTTTCCTTAGTGATGTAGAGAAACATTTCAGAGTGACTGTAATGTATTAGACTAAGTTAATAAGCTGGGGATGTAACGTTGGTTGTGTAAAACAATGCAGTAAAAACTATTGTAGTAAAAAGTATCGTCATAAGCAAAAAAAACATTTCTATGCAATTGTTAAGCACCTTGTAAACCGTTTTTGTTACCAAGCGCAACAAATATCTTCAGCAATTGACTAAACAACACGCATTTTAACTACACTACAGCTACTTGACAACATCGCTTCATACATACCGCAAATGTAAAACCGCTTGCACCATCCGTTCTCACGCTTCATGATCACCGAAGCATTCGCCACCGACGTCGCATCCAAACTTTCCCTTCCGTAATGGCAGCAGAGCTTTTCGATGCACTTTTCGATTACGTATCAGCAAAATGTAGGGCTCACCATGAGCGAGTAACGCGCCACCATTAATTCACGCCTGTCTTCTTCCAATGCAATCCAATGCAATGATGTGCTATGCAACGCATGCAATCAGCTGTTCAGCTACACATTTGACGCGTTCCAGATGAATTGATCACAAAGTTTCTCAGATTCACACCCAAATGGTTTTGTTTTGAAGGCAGATTGGTTGAGCTGTTTTTGATATCATAACGTATTTTAGTTTTTATTAGTACGAGTGCGAGTGCTAAAAAATGTCATGTGCATGCCATTTGATCGATTTATCCAAAACTTGATCTGAAGCAAAACCAGTCTTGTCAACGCCGGATTCAACTTGTATGTTTTTTTTTCACCTTTATTAAAGTGATTTTTTAATTATAATGTTAAGTTCATCACTAAATTCAATCTGTAGATGTTCACAGTTATTTTAAACGTTGTTCTTTGGATAATTTCCCACTAGGTGGGTATCTGGTTTCAAAGCTTAGCATCACCCAGTTTCGTCAAATGTAATGGTGATTCGATGTTAGGACGTTGAATATAATTGTCAGGGAATTGGAAAACAATTAACATTTATTTTTATAAATTAATCGCTACCAGCCCTGCTAATGAAATCTCAATCTGTTAGTATGAGGTGTAATGAGTTTTCTATGGAATGTATCATGAAAGCTACCCATCCGGAAATACCGCGAATGGAACACTTTTGCTCTCGCCTCATTGTTAACTGTATTTTACACACATCAATTACTATGCGCGCGCTCCAACATGGCATCCGGCGAATTCAGACAATTGCTTCTTCATCACTCACTTTCAAATGCTCCAATAATGTAATCAACATATTTCACTGCGTTTTCCGTGGTGCATCAAATTGCTCTCGAAAGCAGCTGCAATCGCCAGCATTTCACACGTTTTGCCAATTTTCAATCATCAGCAACCTTGACCTTATGAGACATCTCTGGGAAACCCAACAAAGCACAACGGACAGCGTAGTCTCGAAAATGTGAACCAGAAACTGCCGACAGCCGGCTCGCGAAGCATACGACTGGCAAACCGGGGCTCTTTTGTATATACTGCACCTCTACCCGTTCTATACCTGGGCGCACATGGCGTGGAACTGGCTTGTTTTTAAATTTCGATCAAACACGTGTAGCCGCTGGTTGAGGGGAAAATCAATACTGGCTTGGCTGGATTGTCCCTTCGACTCCGCGTGCTCAATAATTTTGGAAAGTTCACCGTTCAACGGTTGGTTGATTATGATGAGGAAGTCGTTACTTCAAATATGATGATTTTCGTCATTCATCACTTGAAAACCATTTGTCGAAACTGTCAATTTTGGCTCTCACAGGTAAGAAAATGCTATTTAAGACTTATGATCAGCGTAGTTTAGGTGCGACTTCAATAAGAGGGATAGGCTTTACGAAAAGTATGTATTGTCTAGAAGCAATGAACCTTCACCGTTACATACGAATGGATCCCACGTACTGAAGATGACGTTGCCAGCTGCATAAGTGAATAATTTAAATTAATGAAAGATATTGACAATTATTTCTTTGGTATCCATTAGGATTCACTACTGGAAAATTATAAAGTCCCTTTTCAGGCCCCATGAAATAAGATACTAGGCCTAAAATCCCACACTTTGATACCCTGTAAAAGTTCATTCGAAAAAAAGATTTAGAGATCATATAATATCAGAAAGCGAAAATAAAGGCAATTTAAATTTGAAATGCATATGAACGAGGATAGGAAAATAGCAATTGAAATAATGAAACTGGTGATAATGGATTAGAAATTGGAAAATAGGAAACATAGATTGGAGTTTGGAAATTTGGAATTTTGTGAATATTTGGACATTCAAAAATTTGGAAATTTGGAATTTTGTGAATATTTGGACATTTAAAAATTTGGAAATTTGGAAATTTGGAAATTTGGAAATTTAAAAATTTGGAAATTTGGAAATTTGGAAATTTGGAAATTTGGAAATTTGGAAATTTGGAAATTTGGAAATTTGGAAAATTTGGAAATTTGGAAATTTGGAAATTTGGAAATTTGGAATTGGAAATTTGGAAATTTGGAAATTTGGCGATTTGGAAATTTGGAAATTTGGAAATTTGGAAATTTGGAAATTTGGAAATTTGGAAATTTGGAAATTTAAAAATTCGGAAATTTGGAAATTTTTAAGTTTGGATAAAATTCTTATTATTAACCCCAATTCTTAACTTTTTTTCATATCGACAATATTGCGTCCTTGATGTTGAATTAAGATTAAAATATAAGCTTGTTCGACTTTTATATTCTTACATTATCGCTGTAAATAAATTAATTGTAAATCTTCAAATCGGAGTTTATAACATGTAAATTGAGAACTAGAAAATGGAAATTACTATGAGATACAGACCCCATTCGATTTTGGATACACGTTCGGAACATTTATGTTGCCAAATCGAATATTTTTTGTTTTCTCATGATACCTTAACATTTCTTCACATTTTGTGCCGCAAGACACACTGTGACCCTTTTTTATGTGAATTTTGAAATCTAAACGTTTACACTAGAAAAATTTACGCGGTTTGTTTTTAATTTTTTTTTCTTAGGTTTCAGAGACTAATCAATTTCTTTTTACGAAAATTTAGATATCTAGGCGAAGAAGAAAGAAATTACGCGATTTATTTATATTTTTTTACGTTGATTTGGGGGTCTAATCAATTTTTACGACGATATTTACGTGGTTTAAAAGCAGCATCAAAAATTTAAAAAAATGTGTACATTGTTGACCCGATTTTGTCACTCCCGATTTTGTCTACCCCCGATTTTATCACGTTTTCGACCCGATTTTGTCACCAGAAAAAATGTCATTTTTTTATTTTCGTAAATAATACCACAAACTACAATAATTTTCATTAAATAATTGTCACCACCTGTAGTTTATTACGAACGACTTCTGAGTACTTGGGAAATATTCTGTAAGCAATTTCGATAAGAAATGACGGGTACCGTTCAGGCATTTGACTTTTCCAAGGCATAAAAGGGTTCATATTTGTGGAATAAATTTAAAAAAATGGATTTTTTTTTCCAATTTTGTCACATATCCTGTTTTTTTCACCCCGAAATTCACCAGGGGGTGATAAAATCTGGATATTACTGTTATTGCCAAAATCGAACGATTGTTGACAAAATCGAATATTTTCAAAACCGAATGGTGCCAAAATCGAATCTGTATTGAAAAATTGGAGATTGGATGATAGAAATGGCATAATTGTAAATTTTAAATCGGAAATTAGATTTCAAAATTAGAAAATTGTAAATCGAATATAGGAAGTTGGAATAGGAACCTGAAAATGGAAAATTAGAAATCAGGATACGGACACATAAAAGTCATAACTGAGAATTGGAAAATGTTAATTTAAAAAATTCCCGGTGCAGTGATTTCTCTACACTCTCCCCATAGCAACATTTTTATTGTTGTCAGTTTTAAAACTATCAACATACCAATTTACGAGTGTTTCATCTAGGAAAATAAATCGTCCATGAGTTCATATCTTGATCATATTGCCAACCACGCGATGGTAAACCAATTATGGCTTTAACTATGGAGTTCTACCTTTTAATTGGTTCATTCACTTCCCGGCCCAGAAAACGAAAGACATGGGATTTATGACCGTTTATCACTACACGCACCGTCATCGATGCAGTCGAAATACTCAAACAAAGCAGACGTAAGTAACCGATATTGACAAACAAACGAAGACAGCACGTAGATACCAGACGGAGCCGCCTCGTCGCATACGAAGCCAAGCCTCATCCTACATGTGGACGAATTTCACGCTTCGGTAACCACTTCCCCCATTGGAAGCGTCAACAACTGCGTTGCCGCTAACTGCTACTGCTGCCTTACTGCACCTTTGTGACCATAAAGTACGAAAGGGCAACAAACGCGTGCCTCCCTTTCACTTCTTCAAGCTCGCCCTAATGAGTGTGTGGGTGAAGGAAGCTGATGCAAAATACACAAAATCATGTCTTCGTTTGGTGTTGAAACGGAAGAAGTTTGATTGCAATATACTCCCAAGAAAATGATCAAAACACATTAAGAAAATTATCGAAAGCGATATGAGAAACAGACATAAACACATCGCAAGGAGATATAGAAAATGTTTATTCAAAAAGGTTGTTATCAATAGTATACTTCGCACTTTAATAGAACGATATTTGACGGACTGACTGCAAGCTGAGACGAGACCTGCAAAGAGGAAAAAATGTAACTTCAGCTGCTGCCAGTCAACTGCTGTCACGAGCTGTCAGGTGCAACCAGCAGCTTTTTGAGTGAAAGTATTGGTATCCCAAATAAAATATTCCACATCATTTTTGTTTTACCAAGATTTTTTTACTTTAACGAGTATTCCAAACCTTCCGTTTAGCTTGTTAATAATCAGTAATAAACCTGTGTTTTGTTCCCGGTATAAAAATCCTTATGAAAATGAATTAACTATTTCGTGAATTGGATACACTTTTATTGTGCTCAGAAGGGTCCACCTGGGGCTTAGGTGAAACAGTCAAGTAAACAGTTGAAACTCGATGGTCAACTGTGATGAAAAGAAGAACAAGTGTCAAAACAAGAGAAAAGAAGCAGCGTCTTTGCAGGTCTCGTCTCAGACTGCAAGCTGCACCATATATGAAGGATGTTAAGCAATAGTGTTATAAAGTAATAAGGAACCGTACAAACAATAGAATAGCTCAAGCCAAGTAGCAGTATCGGGATCAATTCTTTTGCAGCAAAAAATGTCTGAAAAAGGGTGAAGGCTCTAGAAGTCCGCCAAGAGTACCGATACAAGTCATCGCGGCCATGCGACTACGATGTGGACCAGGTAACTCCATGGTTTGCAAACGATTTTAGAGTTGATTTTGTGCAACAACTACAATAATGATAACAACATCACATTCGCCGTATAGTTTCTTATTTAAACCTGTGAGATATTGAGAAGTCGTTAAGGCTGACTATAACATCAACTCGAATGATGGTTAGTTATTCAACATATAACGTATCTATTATATTCATATGTACCTATTTCTACTTTTTTGCATGATACCAGTTGTGGGCTGGAATTATGCAAACATTTTGAAGAATAAAATGAATGTGAACTGAATTTACGACCGATCCGCGTACTATGCTCGTTTTCTAAGGTGGTCGAGAAACTTCTCTAGCAGCAAATCTATCTATCTATCTATCTCATGCGAAAATCACGAGTAAGGTTGAGTAAATTTTGGAAAGCTAAAATTAAGAATCGTATGGAAACTTCGCATGGGTAGTTCAGAAAATGCGCGTTCTGAACTACCCATGCGAAGTTCGCCTACTTTGCAGGACAACGTCTGCTGAGTCAACTAGTAACAACATACAATTCTAATGAGTTTTCATCCTACTAAAGCTTGATCCACTTAGAATTTGGCCGCACGAAATTAGACATTTCTTTGCCGAAAAAGTTCATAAAAAGGTGGGTCAAGTTTTATTATACAGGGAATTTAATAAACTTTGAAGGAAAAAATATCGAAAAATGATTTATTGGCATTTCGGATGAAATCTCGGCCTTTTCTCTCAATACCACTCGTTATTTTTTGCACAGTAGAACGGTCAACTTAATCTGTCATTTTTTCACACCACTTCTCCATATAAGATGGTTTTCTGATTGTTTTGCACCATTTCTCAAGTTTCCCTATGATAATTGCCTAATATTTTTCGTTCGGATGAAAATTTGGGCATTTTGGTGGGTTGATAGATTTTTCAATAACGTCATTATCATTCGGTTCATACCATGCCATTACATCCCGTCTGTAATGGCAGCTTATTTAGTCAGGGCAAAGCAACACCGGACAGTCGTGTGATTGAATGGATGGCAAAAATCGCTTCTGAAGCAGTCTTGCAAAATGTCGTGACCATCACCAGATGATCAGATATGAAAACAAAAACCACCACGCTTTTAAACGATGTTCTTTACTGACAATCACTGCAAGCGCATCGTGACATGTAGAAGCTGACACGTGAGTACCTTCGGTAAGCGTGACACCCAGATTGACAACCACAAGCTGAGAGCCATAAAGAGCATCAGGTCGGTCAGCTGTCAAAAGTGCAGGTGAGCACCGTTATTGATTGATTTTGTTGTCGTTTGATTGGACTGACGTCGTTTTTGATTGATAAATTGGATAAATCAATAGTAAAATTAAGGGTTCATTCACAAATTACATAACGCTAAAATGGACCTGGGGCTGAAAGCCCCACCCACACTCTCGTAACGTATTTTGTATGGAAGGGTTCTGAAATTTGTATGGGTCGTATTTGTGAATGGCTCTAACTAAGTTTTTACCAATTTGATCCAGACTCTTTTGAAAAAGGCCAAATTTTTTTTATTGATTTTTTCAAATGGATACAATCAAAAAACGACGCATCCTACAAAAAAATGTTATAAGGGTGACTATCGCCAAATCAGTCAAAGTTTCTAATAAAGATATCGGAAACAATTCAAATTGAGCCCTACACTGAAAAAAAATCAGTTTCAACAGTTTTTCAAAAATTAAAACTCGATTTGCGAAAAAAACGCTTTTTTTTATTTGAATGAAATTGTGTCTCAAGATAGGTGATTATGTTCCCTACCAACCGTCCATACATCGCAAGCTGGGCACTTTGAAGGAAAAAAAGTTTTTCTAACAAAAACTTTTTCTTGTCGAAATTATTTTCAGTGTATTTTTATCCGTTGCGATTATTTACGACCTAAATATTGTACTCTGCTTGACTGTACAGGAATATTTAAATATATGTATGTATATGTTAAATCCACTGGCACTCCTTGACACTGAGAAAAAATCAATTCCGACAAGAAAGTTTTTGTTAGAAAAACTTTTTCCTTAAAAGTGTCAAGCTTGCGATGTATGGACGGTTGGTAGTGAACATAATCACCTATCTTGAGACACAATTTCATACAAATAAAAAAAAGCGTTTTTTCGCAAATCGAGTTTTAATTTTTGAAACTGTTGAAACTGATTTTTTCAGTGTAGGGCTCAATTTGAATTGTTTCCGATATCGTTATTAGAAACTTTGACTGATTTTGCGATAGTCACCCATACAACATTTTTTGTAGGATGCGTCGTTTTTAATTGTATCCATTTGAAAAATCAATAAAAAAATTTGGCCTTTTTCAAAAGATAGTCTGGATCAAATTTGGAAAAACTATGTATGTACTTTTCTTTTAATAGCACCTCTTAAAATATTGCACAAAAAGTCAATATAAACAATAAGAACACTTAAATGTTCCCAAAAATCTATTTTGGCTTCATGCATTTTATCACAGCAAAATCCATTAATTCCGCTAAGTGGATTATTCCATTGCTGTCGAGCGTTGATTTCGAACCAAACACCGCATAGGTCAAGTGATCATCACGATAGTCAAGATGACATGGATATGACAACCACATCATCAGGAAAGTTTTCCTATCATTCATGCTGGTGATCACAGGCAGAAGAAGTGAAGACATGGTGAGTGACCAAGCGCTAGTTGCTAAAATGTCACTTTCATGGTGAACGTTACACCAAGCATGTGAGATCCACATTGAGCATCACAATTGAGTACTTGACACATGACCTGGATTTTGTTATTGTCACGCTTTGCGTGACTTGTACGGTGACACTTTGCAGCACTGTTCTGAAGACACTCCTCCTTGTATATTTGCCCATTAATGGTCCCTCCAGTGATGAAAATTTTAGTTTTCTTTCTACAACTGCAGATGCTTTGACATACCATCAATTTATGGGCAATCTTGCCTGCATATACATATTTGAATTTTCCTGGGGCATTACCCTTCCGTTTGGCAAGGTAAAACTTGTGTCCCGGGAATTGAAAGTCAATTTTAATATTAATTTCATTGCTCATCAAAATATATCAATTGTATCTGTCAGAACTTGCTCGACCAGCATTCTTGCGCGATGTTTGGCAACCAGGTTCTGTTTCAGGGTCCTGTTGGGACGCTTACTGACATCATACGACTTGAAACCTTCACGCCGACAGATTATTTGAGCTGTGCTGTACGGCGCAGTGAACTTTTTCGCTAAATCATGCAAGGAAATCCCAAAATGGTTCCGAACTTCTCTGCAGACTTTCACTTGTAGTTTCTGGTAGTATGTTCCACTTCTACGATTGTTTTGTACTACGCGATCCAGCAATAGTGTTTCCTAATAACGTTTAACAGTTTTTACAGTCAATTTCGCTAATTTTAGATACTTTGAAATCATTCCTCCTGACCATGTTTGGATTTCCAACGTGAGTGTGCAAAATTTGTTCCCATCTCTCGCGTTCCATTTTCGATAACTTTTGAACGTGAGAATCAATACTTATGAAACTTTCACCATAAATTAAACAAACCTTCCGCAACGATGTGATGTATTTTACTTCTCGGTACGGCCACCAGAGGCGCCGCAGTAATTGTAAAGAAACGGCCAAATACTAAGTGGATCGAGCTTTATTTTTTATTTACTCAGACTAAAGCCAGAGTGCGCTTTGCAGAGCATAAAAGTCTTCAGTTTATTCAAAGGTATTTGCCTATTTCCGGGTATTGAGCCACCCGGAGTTATTAATATGTCTGAAGCTCGATTAATGAATTATTGGCAGTGGCTGATTTTCTACTCGCCGCTATCACATCCCGGCGCTATAGTATATGCGCAAAATAGCCAGCATGAGTTAACCGCCAGAAATTTGTATGGCGAAAGACATCTAACGCGGGTTTTCTTAAGATTAGGAACTTTTCATGAAAAACTATTTAGTACCGGTTATGAAGGATGGTGTCCGCTACTACGCCTACCAAATATTTTTTCGATTGAGGTGCTTAATTTCGAGTAATCGAACCGTAGATGCCTTTCGCCATAGGGGAAACTGGACACACATGATCCCCACTTTTTGTTTAGCATATTTCTCGATGTAACATGCACAGATTTGCACGCTTCTTGATGGACTTGATAAAGAATTTAATAAGCTATTCAAAAACGTCATTGGAAGCAATTATTTGTTCATGAAAGTTATCAAAAAATCGATTTTGCTGAAAGATAGAAAATTTGGCATTTTCAAAACTTGCGGGAGACTTGATCCTCATATAGGGGGAAATTGATCCCGTTATGAGCTGAACATGTTTAGGTTCTTCCAAGTCTAATGAAAGGACGAATTGGTCTAGCCTCAAATCCTAGCAATTCTTCATAGTCTGTCGTAATAGCAGTCGTGCGAAAATTAAATAATGTTGGTTTTAAGTAAGGCAAGTATTTTGGTTCTCAAATAGAGTAATAGTGACAGATAGAATGTCTGCTATAGCAACAAAATTGGCATAGTGATGATGATTCATCTGCAAACCATTCACTCCATTAAAGGGCAAGTGGTCATATCACGACAACCATGATGTGCCCAAGAGGATCTCGTTTTGTGATTGATACAATAATGATTCCAGAAATGGTTGATCGATACATAAATATATCTTTGTAATTTTGGAATCTAATTTTTTTTATTAAATGTCTGAAAATTGGCCACACTGCGAATGCCATGGCCCATGGTAAATATCCCTGAGTACCTGTTTTGAGATCAATAAAATACTTGTAATACATCGAGATCGCCAGACTATTTACTACCAATACCACAACCGTGATCATACCAGGATGGTGACTTCATACATCAATATGGAACTGTCACGCATCATCATTTTTGTAGTGTGTGTTATTATTACACAAATGCGATTTCTCTTAAACAACTGACTAAAAGTTGTTGAATGTGCCTATTATTGAAAAATTCTTTAAGAAGATTTACAAATAATTGGTGATTGTAAGCAAACTTCTCCTAGTTCAAAGGGAAAGAATTTAGTACCAGATCGTACAATACTGATTTTAATCCCTGTGATTTGTTGAGTATTTTCAAAGCCTAATTTATACACTTTTTCATAGAAAATAATGTTAAAATGCATTTAATAAAACTTATCAGAAATAAGTATGTTCAATTACATTTTGTTTTTGTAATGAAATAAGGCTATTGAGAAATTCAAATTGCGCTTGTATCGTCTGATTGACAAAATTAAAGAGAAATAAAATTCATTTATACTTTTTAACTAGAAAAGAAAAGATCAATTAGTTACATACAATACAATAATATGCAACGGTATACAACAAACGCCTTAATATATGCAATTTCGGGATCAAGTGTGTCCAAACTGTGGGGGATCAAGTGTGTCCGTGTTGAGTATTTATCTTGTTTTGTTTTTAGTATTCAATGGAAAATAAGCAATAGTTAATTGAATAAATTTATTCAATTCTACAACAATAAAACTTTGTCCAGTAAAAATTTGGTACGTTTTGGTTGGACATATTCAAAGTTATTAAACTTTTCTCTTCTGATAAAAAAAAGGATTGAGAATGCTCAAATAATAAAACCTCTCTAAAACCCATATACATGAAGTAACTAATATCAAATGTTACTCAGATTCAATTATCTATCTCACGGATCCGTTTGCACATATCACTGGTATAAAAATGTGATTAGTTTTCGAGAAAACAGGGGGGGATCATGTGTCCCCGGGGATCATGTGTGTCCAGTTTCCCCTACTGATTTCAGAAAGTTAACTCCTTCTGTGCTGCTGTAAGCACGCTCAAAGTGGGCGATTCATTGCGAGAGTTCAGCTATGTGCCTCATGCTGGGAATTTGGTTTCATCAGTACAGAGGTCCTTCGCAGCTTGGTAGGGGAAGCACTGTCTAGCACTGTCTACGGGAGGTACGCAAATCGTCCTCCACCTGATCGATTCATCTTGCTCGCTGCACACCTCGCTTTCTTTCTCCCGTTGGATCGCTATCGAAAACCATCTTCACCGAATCACTGTCCGACATTCTGGCTACGTGCTCGGCCCACCGCAGTCGTCCGACTTTTGGTGTAAACGAAGGTTGATTCTCCCAACAGCCTATGCAACTCGATACTTTTATTTTAAAGTAGTATCGAATTAAGGTATCGATATCATTAAAGCATTGAATCACATGTATCGATACCTACTTGTATCATATGAGTACTTATCAATTTTAGGTAAAATTATTTTGTCACCGACAAGTAGTCATTCATAATTTATGTTGGATTAGTTTCGATTTTATAATTAATGGTATTGCGCTTTGGTCTGGTTGAGACAAGTGCGCTCTTCTATAGCTTGCTTACCGAAGTGAATCCAGATAAATCGCCCTTTGTAACTAAAACGATATCCTATCCCAAAACAATCGTGGAGATACAGACGTATATTCGGTCTCTAGTAGAACCGAGAGTCAGGCTAACAATCATTCCCTTCCTATATGACCGTAAGGACGTGGCCGGCGCCGTTATTGACTTAAAATATTTGAGCTCCCGAAACGTATACATTGAGAATGGGTAGCTAATCACAAGCCCCATTCAATGTGTTCTCTGTACAATTACGCAAGTTCTTGTCAATCACGGAGTAGCAACTACGAATTGTGCGGTCATTATGCTCATGCACATGCTCATTACTTTCTGTCCATCGATCTTATAATTAATTTATCTCGATAGTGTGAAAAAAACGAAACAAATTTTAAATGTAAGTTACACCGGAGCAAGTTGAAATGTGGTGTAAGTTGAAAAGGAAGCTGTAATTTAGATAGGAAATGACCGAATGTCCCAATTATTTATTTTCAACGAACTACTCCCATAAACGCATTTTCAGACTGCCATTCCCGGAAGATTACAGCTGCTAAAAGCAATCCCTGTCATTGTTTACTTTTCGTCCTTTGCAAAATCAAAGCCATCTTTTTGACGTGCCAATGAAACAGGTCGTCAATTTTAATTTTTGTATTTTAATCGTTTGAAATTGATCCGCATTTTCAATCCATCGGCTAATGAAAAGAAATGCGTGGTGCGGGGCAAGTTGAAACAACGCCAACGATTCAAAACGTCACGCTCGCAATTAAAAGTTCTATTTTTCCAGAATTTAACATGGTCCGTAATTTTATTCGAAGAACATTAATTTATAAAAAAAAGTCCAAACTTCTGAAAATAAATTGGCATTTCCCGTCAAAAAAAGTATCCCATGTATCCCGTAACCCATATTGTTTTAAGCCTCTAACTATTTAAAAAATCGAAAACAATTACCGAAAAAGTTCTGCTCGTGTGAACCAGCCTGAAAAATTCACTCGATGTTCGTTCAAAGTCATTTGCCCGACTTTTGGCCAAACTGCACTTTTCCGAATCTTTGTTTTAAATTTTAAAAATACTTAAAGGCGTCAACAAATATGAGTTCTTTGGACTAGTTGACCTTAATTTAAATAAAGAATCGATTAATCGAATAAAATGATATCAATTTTAAACATACATAGCATATTAATGAATTACTGAAAAAGTTTGAAAACAAAACACCCCCATATTCACCCTATCATAATAAAATGAGTGGCATGGCAAATGCTGGGTAAAGCGTACCATTGGTACTTCGCATACCTGAAGGAAAAAAACAGACCCCATCTCGCGGTCCTTAGCCTCTTACCCAGCAACTCCTATCCCTACCTCCTCGTGGTACTGACCGGGATACGAGCAACCTTAGGAAAGATCGGGTAACCAACCCCAGTGGGAACTATGGTCATTGGTCATATGCTGACAGGGAAGGGGGCCTTTGCTCCTCTCCGGAGGTGCAAATCTTACTGAGCGTCTGTACTCCATGTTAGGAGCGGTTCACAACAGCGTCTGTTCTCCATGTTAGGGGCGGCTGAACATCGTCCGAGTGCCAGCGAGGGACTCTAAGTGAAACTGTGCACCATGGTCCACCGGAAATAAGGAGGAATGGTCCTCCAGAAATTTAGGGAGTTTGGTGTCAGGCCCTGCAAGCCAGCCAAAAAAAAACCTACGTAACGAATAATCAACAAGAGAGTACGGACCAGAACCATCGGCGAAGACCAATGCGACGGTAAAGAGACTAGCGATTGGAAACTCGGTTCGTGGAACTGCAAATTTCTCTTCATCGGAAGCACACGCATCCCGAGCAAAGATGAATAACTAATTGATAACAAATTTTATTATCCGGTTATCTAACATTTTGATAACTGAACTTGTTATCATTTTAGCTGAATTAAGAGCCAACATAACAAAAATGATACCAGAATTATGTTCCTGAAATAATTAAATGAAAACAAATTAAGTTATCATTGATACCAAGTTGATAACACATTTAGTTATACATGTTATTTACTCAAATAACTAAATTTGTTATCATTAAGCTATCAGCCCTCACTGTTTTATCGACCAAAATGGTAAAATCTTCTTTGCCGACTTCGTTAAGCATTGAAAAAAATGTTGGCATTCACTGGGATTCAAACTCGAATCGAGTGATTGTAGGGCGCCGACTCTAGGCACTCATCCAATTACGCTCTCTTGAGGAGTCGAAAAAAAGAGCACTACGCTTTCTACATTTACCGAAAACTGCTTACATCAAATCATAATGTCATGACCATTTAATGTAAATAGTAGTCTGCAGGACAGAGAGCGAAGTAGAATAACTTATTGATAACAAACTTTATTATCCGGTTATATTGATAACTAGAATTGTTATCATTTTGGTTGATTCACCAGTCAACATAACAAAAATAACAACCGAACTTCATTCAAAATAGTGAATTGGCTTCAGTGCGAGCATGATTGTTTTCTCCACCACTAACCAGATCGTTGCAATTTCTTGATTATCCGACATTTCTTGTTTAATTTCCTGCCTCCCACGAAGACGAAATCATTTGTATGAATTGTATTGTCGTTCGTGAATCATATTGCCTCTAAGTAAATGCAAACTCAATTTCATTTGCAGACGATGTCCTGAATAGTAAGCGGTTAGTTAGATTATACACCGATTCTAAATGCGCACATGCCCTTGGATCATATGTTTCGAGAGTTGCAAGGCCATGTTAAGTAGTAATAAAACTACAACGTATGATTCTCAGACGCATACTTCATCATTCAACGACACGTGAAATGAAAGTAAAGTTAATAAGCATAGTACAATACAAATAAAAAAATTGAACTCTTGTGCAAATTCCTTTGTTGACAGAGAAATAAACAAATCAATAGATATCGTTGGAAACGGTAAAGATCACCGTCTTCTTAGACGAAATTTTATTTCAACTTACTGACAAATTAAAAACAAAAAAAAACTTTTCAATGCCTTCGTGTAAAACAAATCAGTTTAGCAGTTCATATGTTTTTCACCTTTATATGTTTACATATAAAATGTAGAGCCAACTTAGGATTTCGTTTTGTTTTGTTTGATACATATCTGCCTATTAGTTTTTTGGTTTGCTTTCCAATTTTTTTAAGATATTGGGATGAACATTCACAATAAAATATGTCTCCTAATTATTTTTATCTGCATACTCAAAAAAGAATCAAAACGATTGCCCTATTCGTTTTGGGCTTTGTAAATAGGAAGAATTAATTTTCGATCAAGGGGTACATATTGGGGAGGGGGGTCTGTCATTTTCTTACTCTTCTTTTAAAAAAAGTGTATGGGAAAAATCTTACAAGGGGGGAGGGGGTTCGAAAAACCAAGAAAAAATGCTTACGTAATTAGTGAACGACCGCCAAGGACGGGTACATTTAGCAGAAGATAGTATGTTTGAAAGAATAGAATGCTTAGCACGATATCTAAACGACGCGAAATTAAAAAGAAAATTGCAAATTTATATTGATAATAAAATTTGTTATTATTCGGTTATCAGTTAATCACATGATTGATAACTAAATATCAAAATGATAATAAGGATAACTTAGCAAGTTATCAGTTTGATATCATTTTAGTTATCTGTCTTTGCTCGGGATACTCGCCGATTTGCTCAAGGAGCGTGGATTCGGCATCGTAGCGCTGCAGACGTGAGTACGACAGCTGCCCAAGCCACGACGTCAAAATCATCATAGGAGATTTGAAAGCGCAGGCTACCACGTTGGGATTGATGGACGGAACTTCTCCGATATTATCGACTTCAGGACATATCGTGGCGCTAACATCGACTCTGACCACTATCTGTTAAACTGCGCCTAAAACTATCCGTCATCAACAATGTTCGGTACCGACGACCGCCGCGATACGACCTAGAGCGACTGAAGCAACCTGTTTTAGCCACTGCATACGCTCAGCATCTCGAGGCAGCGTTACCGGAAGAGCTCGATGGGGCCGCTCTTGAGGACAGCTGAAATACAATTAAAGCAGCCATTAACGACGCAGCGGAGAACAACATCGGGCATGTGGGACGAAGTTCGACGATTGGTTCGACGAAGAGTGAAGACAGATTCTGGAGCGCGGGTGGTCGCTCTGCAACAAGCTAGCCGGCAGAACGTGGAACGTTATACACGGAAGCGGAGACAGCAGACCCGCCTTTTTCAGGTGAAGAAACGCCGCCTGGAAGAAGCGGAGTGCGAGGAGATGGAACAGCTGTACCGTTCTCAAGAAACACGCAAGTTCTATCAGAAGCTCAACGCATCCCTCAAAGGCTTCGTGCCGCGAGCCGAAATGTGCAGGGATAAGGATGGGAGCATCTTGACGGACGAACGTGTGGTGATCGAAAGGTGGAAGCAGTACTACGAGGAACATTTGAATGGTGCTGAGAGTACAGGCAGTGAAAGTCAAGGCAAGCGACCAGGAGGAGATGACTACGTCAGGTCAGCGGACGATGGAAGCCAATCAGCCCCCATCTTGAGGGAAGTTAAGGTTGTTATCCAACAGCTAAAGACCAAAAAAGCAGCTGGTAAGGATGGTATCGTAGCTGAGCTCATCAAGATTGGCCCGGAAAAGCTGGCCACTTGCCTGCACAAACTGATAGTCAGAATCTGGGAAACTGAACAGCTACCACAGGAGTAGAGGGAAGTGTTTATATGCCCCATCACCATGAAAGGCGACAAGCTGGAGTGTGAGAACTTTCGAGCGATCACCATCCTTAATGCCGCCTACAAAGTGATATCCCAGATCATCTTCCTTCGTCTGTCACCATTAGTGAATAAGATCGTGGGAAGTTATCAAGGCGGCTTCGTTGACGGCCGCTCGACAACAGACCAGACCTTTACTGTACGGCAAATTCTTTAAAAATGCCGTGAATACCAGGTCCCAACGCACCATTTGATAATTGATTTCAAGGCGGCATACGACAGTATAGACCGCGTAGAACTATGGAAAATTATGGACGAGATTCCTTGGGAAGATTACCAGACTGATCAAAGCAACGGTGGATGGTGTGCAAAACTGCGTGTGAAGATTTCTGGCGAACACTGCAGGTCGTTTGAATCGCGCCGGGGACTAAGACAAGGTGATGGACTTTCGTGCCAATTGTTCAACAGTGCGCTAGAAGGCCGGGTGTAAAAGCCGGGGTACGATTTTCAACAGATCCAGCCAATTTATTTGTTTCGCGGATGACATGGTCATGACATGGTCGAGCTCGCCCAGCTCTACGATGAACCCAGTATCCAGAAGGTAGCTAAAGCAGGAAGGGTGCATGGGCAGGGCATGTTTCCGGACAGCAACCCTGCAATGATGGCCTTCGTTTCCGATTCAGGTACGAGACGGCGTGAAGCACAGCGAGTTGCTTTAGTGGCCCACTGTCAAACCTCACCACATCCTAACAAGCCCACAACTCGCAGAGTGGTCTTAAAACCCTTGGACATAGTTCCTAGTACTTCCTACTGCCCCCAACCCAATAAGGCCGTTACAAATATTTTATTAATTTTATTAATCATATCCTACTGGTCTCAGAAAGGTCAGGGATGGGAATTAAAAAAAACCCTGATTAATCCACCTAGCGGTGATGGTGCCTTTCTCGTGCATTATAAAAATAGTATTTTGGCCATTACTCTTGAGCCCATAGTCCGATATGAGCAAATTTTCAATAGGAAACAATGGTAGAGTATCCTGCGTCGAATACAGCATGTTGCGAGTAAATCGGTTAAGGATAAGTGCCTGAAAAATGAGTGACATTTTTTTACTCATTTTTTCTATAAAAAAAGTGGTATTTTGTCCATAACTTCCGAGCCCATAGTCCGAAGAGCCCATCGATTAAGGATAAGTACTTGAAAAATGAGTGACATTTTTTTTTGGTGGGTGCGCACATACACACAGACATCACCTCAATTCGTCGAGCTGAGTCGATCGGTATATAACACTATGGGTCTCCGGGCCTTCTATAAAAAGTTTGGTTTTGGAGCAATCATATAGCCTTTACCGTAACGAGAAAGGCAATAAGAAAAAATCCTCTGATTTCTTAAAGAAAATTTTGAAAATCCTCACAAATATCCGAATTTTATTATGTTGCCCTCTCAAAATATTATTTTTCAGCAAAAAAAATCAGAGCGGCCTTAGGAGATATAATTGTTTTTAAATATTTGTATCGGCCTAATGTGAAAACAAAAAATGCTAGATATATGTAAATAAAGTTCTCTTTCAAAAGTTTTGCGTATCCAACTCCAACACTCAATTAGGTATTCCCATCCTAAAAATCGTATGACTTACTTATCGATACCAGATAATACACTACTTAACACAACATTCAAACCATCGAGGAGATGTTGAAGCATTGAACCAACAATCATTTACATTCTTGATAACCGTGAGGATGTAACTGGCGCCGATATTGACTTGATAAATGTTAAACTGATCATTCAGTTTCATAAATAATCCCAAGCTTCGTTAATTCTATGCTCTGTTCAAGTTTGCGAGCGCTAGTCAATCACAAAACAGCAACTATGAATCATAATACCCATGATTATGTTGAATATTCCACCGATACATTTTAAGACTGTCAATTTTATGCTAATTTGTGATTCATGTTATTTCAATACTTACAGACCTCAAATATCACATACCCTCCCTAGCTAATTGGTTGCCACGCGCATTCAGAGCGATATATTCAAAATACCGATCTGCCATCGGACGGCAACGCCACAGAACTCAATCGCGCATTTGCTCATGGTGCCTTGAATACATTATTGTAGCGGCAATCGTGCAGATGTGACCACCGCGTTCTTGGTGCGCTGTGTACCTGTTTACGACTCTATTTTATGACGCTCGCCCCGTGCTGATGGGAACTAGCCGTAATGTTATGCTAATCTTTGCCAATTGTTTGTGTACTATATACATGCAATCAAAATAATCACTACCGGCAAAGTGATTCTCAAAGTTTTTGGAACACCCATAATGAGTATTTATGGGTGAACACATTCTTCCACAGGATTATTGCTATTGAACGCATACGCAACAACATTATTACACAAATCGATAAAGATTAGAGTGTCATTCAATGCATAATGACACCAAGTATTGTTATGGTTTGCATACAGCTAGATGCTTGAACCGCTTCTTATACCTATGCTGAAGAAAGTGTGCTGCGGAAGAAAGAAGGATAGATTACACTAGGTTGTGAAATTAAAGAAAATTTATGATTTTTCGCTGAACCTATTGAAGATGTTGCCGGAAGACAAATTCGTACCTACTAATCAATTTATGTTCCGCTACCTACATTAAGAGATACTAAGTGCATAAATCGACTTACAAGGAAAAGCGAGATGAGACAGCCATTAAAAACTAATGTATGAATAGTTCTGAAATGAGTTACATACATAACTTCATGTTCATGCACCAGTTGGGTAATTACTAATTACAGTAAATAGATGCCGATCTACAGCTTATTGATTTCAAAAATTCTTAAAACCAGTGTTATTATGTAAAGCAGCGACAGTTGCTCTGTGATACACTCTTGTAGTGAAATTATGAATCATAACAAGCAATTGCCAGTTGAAGCCATGTACCTACATATGAGACGGCACCCCTTGCGACATTCTGAAGTTCAATAACAACCCTGCTAACAGTAGTGAGTCACAATGCGTGCTGGTAGGTAACTTGAAAGTTGTAGATGTTTTGTAACAACGTCCGTTGCTATGGTAACCAAAGTTGAACTTGGACCAAACAAATATGTACCCGTGGCTCTGAATTAGAATTGCTACAAACAGAATTGGGCAAACGATAATTTGACAATCGATTAATTTGTGTGTTGGGTAGCCAAATTAAAAAAAAACTTTGCTATGCTAAAATTCGCGTAAACCAATCGTAAAATCTATTAAGGATCAAATTCCATAGGCGTGTTTTCTGCGATAATGTTGAATCAGGCGTTGGAATATTTCACAAGTCACCACAAATCAATTTTCCCAGCTACACATGAGTTCCCCGAGTCTTCAATAGTCGAACTGGATCATTCAAACCTAAACTACGTGTACTATTCACATAAAAAACGCTTTTTTCAAGGCAATGATGCTATAACCGTCCGAGAATCGCGAATTAAACAGTCTGAATCACGTATGCACACCGAGGAACCATTCTGGCACGTGGATCGCGACGCGAAAACGATGATGATGTGCTGGGCAGAAGTACGCGGTTGAAACTGAAACCCACGGCAGAAGACGAAACAACCAGACTGGATTTCCCTCTAAGCCCAGCAGTAGTGGCAGCGACGACAGTAGCAGCAACGCAACGTGGTGATGTGGGGTACGAAGCGCAGGTGTGCCTATGGTTGGTGTACTCTCTCGGCGCTCTCCCCTTGTTCATAACAATAATTGTACTTACCTGGGCCCATCGCTGCCGTCCGCGCCGCCGAAACCGAAACATATTTTGCTTGCTTGGGGTGTCCGATGCATACCACGCACTCATCAACGCTAGTAAATGTGTTTGATGGCTGTTGTAGCATATCGACTATGGTGGTAAACTTTCTACCATCACGTGCCGTCGATTCTTATACATATTTGACTGCATTGAGACAATCATAATTCAGAACAAATCGCCCCAAAAAAGGGGTTGGGCAGACTGAAACATCTGTATTTATATTATTTTATATTTTTATACTTGTTGGCCGGGTAGGCCTTGCTCGAGATTGGAAACTTTTAACGCAATTTCGAAATATCTAACGATAATGCTAATTGCATTCCCGCACTCATTTATATTTGAATTTATTATGTCGAAAATGATACCAAATCCTTGTGTAGAGTTTCTGAAAGCATTTGATTGAAATTCTTAAGTCATTAGACCTTTTCTGTCAGAAATTTCATCTGATTTCGTTGTTGCAGTCGACTTTTTCTAAGAATCCATATTTTTTACGCCTTTTAACACTATTTTAAAATTCAAAACAAAAACCCTGAATAATATTTCTAGCGATTATAATACCTTTTTCGTTTATTATAGTACATCATGAGAAAAACACATGAGGGATCAAAATAATACTTTAGAAGGTTCCATTATTTTCATAAATTCATATCTGTTTGCGTTTATTTGAACGCATTGCAGAAACACCTTGATTTCTTTTTTCACGATTTGAAATTTTTACAATGTTTTTGCCTTTTGGCAAACTTTTGATAGAAGGCTGGGAATCCAATAGTGCTATATACCGATCGACTCTGCTCGACGAATTGACGTGATGTCTGCTATGTATGTATGTGTACAAACACAGGCACCTGGCACACTTTTTGCAACTTAGCATTGACCGAATTCATATATTCCAATAATTCCGTAATAAGTTCCATTCAACGGATAATCCTGTCCCATTATTTGCTACTGAAAATTGGCCAGATTGCACTATGGAATCAGAAGTTATGGCCAAAATACTTATTTTTATACGCAAAATACGCTAAAAACACTAACTCATATTGTTTAGTATTTTTTGCACGAGGAAGGCACCAACACCGCTAGGTGGATAATTTAGGGTTTTTGTTTTCAGTACCTTCGGAGCGCAATGGCCGATGGGACCAATTTTCAATCGTAAAAAAAGAAATTCCCCTTAAAATGCAATATTATGCGAGCGAATGGATAATGCTAAGTACCAAACAGTGTGTCTCACATTTTTGTACAAACACGTACTCTCGCGTGCATGCGATGCCACCATGCCTAGGAAAGTCCACCCTAGGAATGGGAGACCACCGGCTTACTGGTGGACTCAAGCAATTGCGAACCTGCGCCGCGCCTGCCTACGGGAACGGAGGCGGATGCAGCGAGCACGCACAGAAGAGCAGCGTGTTGAACGAGGGGCGGCGTTCGTGGCTGCTAGAGCCGCTCTGAAGACTGAGATTAGATCAAGCAAATAAGCCTGCTTCGAGGGCCTGTGTCAAAGTGCCAACGCGAATCCATGGGGTGACTCCTATAGGGTTGTAATGGCCAAGACACGTAGGGCGATGGTCCCTACAGAGCGGTCTCCAGAGATGCTGGAGAGGGTCATCGCGGGGCTCTTCCCACGTCATGACCCAAGTCCCTGGCCTCCCTTCGCGGAGCTGCCAGAGCCAGGGTGGCCGACGAGGGAAGAGTAACTGTGGCGGAACTTGCGGGGATTGCACAGTCCCTTAGTGTAGGTAAGGCGCCAGGACCGGATGGTATTCCGAACCTGGCCATTAAAGCGGCCATTGCCGAGGCTCCCGAGATGTTCAGATCTGTCATGCAGAGATGCCTGGACGAGGGAGTCTTCCCTGAAGCATGGAAAAGGCAGAGCTTGGTCCTATTGCCAAAGGCGGGAAAACCACCGGGGATCCGTCGGCATATAGACCAATATGCCTGCTTGATACGGCGGGGAAGGTGCTCGAGAAGATCATCCTCAACAGGTTGTTGATACGCACGGAGGGTGCGGATGGTCTATCGAGTAACCAGTTTGGCTTCCGAAAGGGTAAGTCGACCGTAGACGCTATCTTGTCGGTTACCAAATCCGCGGAGATAGCTATCCAGCGTAAGAGGAGGGAAGTTCGCTATTGTGCAGTAGTGACTCTCGACGTGAGGAATGCATTCAATAGTGCCAGTTGGGCAGCTATTGCAGATGCGCTCCTACCTACCTCCTACCTAGTACCTGTACAAGATTCTCGGAAGCTACTTCCAGAATCGAGTACTGGTATACGACACGGAGGCGAGTCGGAAGTGCGTTGACATAACCTCAGGGGTTCTGCAAGGTTCCATACTGGGTCCGGTGTTATGGAACGTCATGTATGACGGTGTCTTGAGGTTGAAGTTCCCGGTGGGCGTGGTAATCGTCGGCTTCGCTGACGATATTACGCTGGAGGTCTACGGCGAATCGATCGAAGAGGTGGAGTTGACTGCAGCCCACTCGATCGCAATTGTGGAGGAGTGGATGAGTTCCAGGAAGTTAGAACTGGCTCACCACAAGACTGAGGTGGTTGTTGTTAACAACCGAAAGTCAGAGCAGCAAGCGGTGATAAGGGCAAGCAACTGCACGATCACCTCTGAACGCTCAATCAAACTCTTGGGGGTAATAATCGACGATAAGCTCACCTTTGGTAGCCACGTCAATTACGCCTGCAAGCGTGCCTCCACAGCTATAGTGGCATTGTCCCGGATGATGTCCAATAGCTTTGCGGTTTATGCCAGCAAGCGCAAGCTTCTGGCTAGCGTTGCTCTGTCCATACTGAGGTATGTGGGGCCAGCTTGGGGCACGGCCCTGCGTATTAACTGCTACAGAACGAAGTTAGAAAGTACGTATAGGCTCATGTGCCTAAGAGTTGCGAGCGCGTACCGTACCGTGTCGCACGATGCACTCTGCGTCATCACCGGTATGATGCCTATTGACATCGTTATCGGTGAAGACATAGAGTGCTTTGAAATGCGCGGCACGAGAGGCATCCGCAGGACTGTCAGGTTGGCCTCAATGGTCAAATGGCAGCGTGCGTGGGACAGTTCCACTAAGGGTAGATGGACACATAGGTTGATACCGGAGATAGGTACGTGGGTCAAGAGGCGCCATGGGGAAATCACTTTCCACCTGACCCAGGTCCTTACAGGCCATGGTTGCTTCAGACAGTACCTACACCGGTTCGGACGCTCGGCCTCGCCCGAGTGTCCGGTGTGCGTTGGTTTAGAGGAAACGGCGGAACACGTGTTGTTCGTGTGCCCGCGTTTTCGCACAATGCGTGACCACATGTGGTCTGGACACTACCCCGGACAACCTAGTTCGGAGGATGTGTAAAGATGAAGTTGGCTGGAACGCCGTTTTATCGGCTATCGTCCAAATCGTCTCGGAGCTACACAGAAGGTGGCGCGTGGACTCAAGGATGGCTAGTTCAGGCGCAAATAAGAGGTGGTCCAAGGGTTCGGAGTCGGCTTCATGGGTCATACCGGTGCCCTGTGGTCGAACTCGATCCTTTTATCGAACAAGTGGCCGCGTGAAAAACAACATGGTATCGTCGCTTTCGCGGCGTCGGTCAACCGGGCGGGTTCCGAGCCCGAGGACGGAAAGGGGTCCTCGTCAAGGCTGGGGCAGGCGTAGGCACCGCGTCGGCAAGTCTCTCTGTGTGCTGGCGAATAGGCCCTATCGCAGAAAGGTCAATTTGGGGTGCACGCGGCATCATCATTCTTGATACCAGTCGTGCAGAGGGAAGCAGGCGCGAAGTCGACCCTGCCCACCTTCCGAGGACATAGGGCGTGGTAAGGCCACCTGGAAAGCCGGCAATGCGCTGGCACGATACCATGGTGTTCTTCTAAAAAGCGAGTCACGATGTTCGATGCTGCAAGGACACGCAGCTAACCTCGAGGGTGCGTTATGCACTGGCCCCCCTTTGAAGCATTACTTTCTGGTTGTACCGAAGGGACGATGGGCTTGGCGGCAATGGAAACGGTTTAGCTGGTCGGGGATGCAGTCCTACCTCCCTCATTGGAGGTGGCCCCTAACCCAGCACTTCCTGGTCAACCCAGGATGTCTGTTGAGCAGATTTCCCCTCCATTGTTTAGGAAGAAAAAAAACACACGTACAGACATTAGCTTAATTCGTCAAACAAAGTTACATACTGCCGCTAACCGCAAGTCGAGCACATCTGTATATGGAGGCCCATATACAGATGTGCTCGACTTGCGGTTAGCGGCAGCATAGCAGCCCACGGTTTTGTTCACGATCAATCGCACCTATCAGAATCTCGTTGATTACGAAGAGGAACAGTAACTGTGAAGAATACATCCTTGGCTTACACCAGCTACGACCCGGATAGGGTCAGACAAGACCCCATTACGAAGAAACACGCTAGAAGTATCGTAATGTGCCTCGTTGACGCTGATGATTTTCTCAGGAACGCCCCACATAGTCTCGTGATTGAGACGGTCGAAAGGGACTCTTGGAATTCGTTGACATACGTACACGATACGGAGCGTGTCAATATGGTCCACACAGATTCTTCCGGTACAAAATCCGGCCTGCTGCCGCCGGAGAATCTCTTCGATCATCTCCTGAATCCGGGCTAGGATAACTTTGCATAGAACTTTAAGAACAGTACACAGCAACATAATGCCTCGCCAGTTATCGCATACAGTCAGGTCACCATTTTTGGGCACCTTCCCTAAAATACCATCCAGTCGACAGGGAAAGTTGCGGTATGCCAGATATTACGAAATAAACGATACATTTGTAGAGCGGTTGTCATGGGGTCAGCTTTGAGCGCCTCGGCTGATATGCAATCGACCCCTTTGTTCGATTTCATTCTTTGGATGGCTGTTTGAATTTCTAGAATCTCGGTATTGACACGTGTTATTCGTCGGATATATAACCCAACAAACAATTTTAGCTTCCAATGTTTATTGGGAAGTCTCCTAGCCTTTTATAAAAAGTTCGGTTTTGGTGTGATCCTATAGCCTTTACGTATAACTTATATACGAGAAAGGCAAAAATGAGAAAATTGCTGCAGTGTGAACCGCACCACAGTAGCAGGGTTGCGAAGAATTGTCGGACATAATGTTTCTAAATCTTCCTAAAAAAACACGCGCCATTAACGTTTTGGTGTGGTAAGTTCATTTTTAGCTTCAATAAATATGTCAAAAAAATCTACAAAACTACAAAGCAAATACCAACAAAGTTTAATGTTGATTAAATGATGTCAAAATCTGTCAACCAGAGTTTCATGAATTTCGGTCTACATGCTTACACTGATCGATAAGATACTATAATAGATGTTGCGCATCACGTACATATTGATCTGCAAATGGGTAAAATCAATCAACGTTCAAGGTGATTGTATAACAAAGCCACAAATCGGCCATCTTGGAAACCACGTGCGAGGTGGTAATGTCCTAGTAGGGGAACTGTCCTAGCATCTCCTAAAGTTAATTTCTTAATACTCTATTTGAAAATTTATGATACCCAACAGCACTATGAGTATGATTAAAGTCTTTGAGAAACCATGACGGGTGCATACGACAATCTTTGGTGGTTGTGGGGTTTGAGTAAAATGCCTTCAGCGTGTTATAATAGATTCACACATCAACGTGTCAATCGGCGAGCAGCAAGCCATGATTTTGCCTCTTGTAGTCAGACCTCCGTGGCGTGCACACGCATCCACGGGGAGTCGCCGTCTTAACTTCGTTTCGGCCATTTAGGGACACACATTTTGACGATCCTGCCAGTCGATTTTTTGGATCCTGTCGCTGATTTCATGAGGTGAGTTGAATTCAAGTAGGGACACGGCAGGTATTTCCGTCTCGAAAACCAATAAAAGAGACGCTTTTTATAAAACTCATACGTACCAAATCGTAAGCTCAGGAGAAACGTTCTGCTATAGTGAAGTTCTAGCAAATGGACGTTGCTTTCGTTGGTTTTAGCCCCAACGACGATGGATGGAAATACCTGCCGTGTCCCTAGTTAAATTGATACGAGTGATATATTTCAGTTTGCAAAATCACAAGGCGCGTCTCGAAGACTGTCGGAAATGGTTTGTGGTTTGCTAAATCACAAGACGCGTCTCGAAGACCGTCGGAAAATGGTTTGTGGTTTGCTAAATCACAAGAATCGTCTCGAAGACCATCGGAAAATGGTTTGTGGTTTGCTTAATCACAAGACGCGTCTCGAAGACCGTCGGAAAATGGTTTGTGGTTTGCTAAATCACAAGACGCGTCTCGAAGACCATCGGAAAATGGTTTGTGGTTTGCTAAATCACAAGACGCGTCTCGAAGACCGTGGGAAAATGGTTTGTGGTTTGCTAAATCACAAGACGCGTCTCGAAGACCGTCGGAAAATGGTTTGTAGTTTGCTTAATCACAAGACGCGTCTTGAAGACCGTCAAAAAATGGTTTGTGGTTTGCTAAATCACAAGACGCGTCTCGAAGACCATCGGAAAATGGTTTGTGATTTGCTAAATCACAAGACGCGTCTCGAAGACCGTCGGAAAATGGTTTGTGGTTTGCTAAATCACAAGAATCGTCTCGAAGACCGTCGGAAAATGGTTTGTGGTTTGCTAAATCACAAGACGCGTCTCGAAGACCATCGGAAAATGGTTTGTGGTTTGCTAAATCACAAGACGCGTCTCGAAGACCGTCGGAAAATGGTTTGTGGTTTGCTAAATCACAAGACGCGTCTCGAAGACCGTCGGAAAATGGTTTGTGGTTTGCTTAATCACAAGACGCGTCTTGAAGACCGTCAAAAAATGGTTTGTGGTTTGCTAAATCACAAGACGCGTCTCGAAGACCATCGGAAAATGGTTTGTGGTTTGCTAAATCAAAAGACGCGTCTCGAAGACCGTCGGAAAATGGTTTGTGGTTTGCTAAATCACAAGAATCGTCTCGAAGACCGTCGGAAAATGGTTTGTGATTTGCTAAATCACAAGAATCGTCTCGAAGACCATCGGAAAATGGTTTGTGGTTTGCTTAATCACAAGACGCGTCTCGAAGACCGTCGGAAAATGGTTTGTGGTTTGCTAAATCACAAGACGCGTCTCGAAGACCATCGGAAAATGGTTTGTGGTTTGCTAAATCACAAGACGCGTCTCGAAGACCGTGGGAAAATGGTTTGTGGTTTGCTAAATCACAAGACGCGTCTCGAAGACCGTCGGAAAATGGTTTGTAGTTTGCTTAATCACAAGACGCGTCTTGAAGACCGTCAAAAAATGGTTTGTGGTTTGCTAAATCACAAGACGCGTCTCGAAGACCATCGGAAAATGGTTTGTGGTTTGCTAAATCACAAGACGCGTCTCGAAGACCGTCGGAAAATGGTTTGTGGTTTGCTAAATCACAAGAATCGTCTCGAAGACCGTCGGAAAATGGTTTGTGGTTTGCTAAATCACAAGACGCGTCTCGAAGACCATCGGAAAATGGTTTGTGGTTTGCTTAATCACAAGACGCGTCTCGAAGACCGTCGGAAAATGGTTTGTGGTTTGCTAAATCACAAGACGCGTCTCGAAGACCATCGGAAAATGGTTTGTGGTTTGCTAAATCACAAGACGCGTCTCGAAGACCATGGGAAAATGGTTTGTGGTTTGCTAAATCACAAGTCGCGTCTCGAAGACCGTCGGAAAATGGTTTGTGGTTTGCTAAATCACAAGACGCGTCTCGAAGACCGTCGGAAAATGGTCTGTGGTTTGCTAAATCACTAGACGGCGTAAGATTAGTTTGGAGTTATTGGCTAGCAATACTAGTTGATGGCAAATGGTTGATGGTGTACTGTACGCGGAACTAAAAGTTGAATTTGGAATGGATTTGAATTGGATTCGGATTTGGATTGGATTTGGATTGGATTGGATATGGATTGGACTTGGATTGGATTTGGATAGGATTTGATTTGAATTTGGATTGGATTTGAATTGGATTTGGATTGGATTTGGATTGGATTTGGATTGGATTTGGATTGGATTTGGATTGGATTTGGATTGGATTTGGATTGGATTTGGATTGGATTTGGATTGGATTTGGATTGGATTTGGATTGGTTTGGATTGGTTTGGATTGGTTTGGATTGGTTTGGATTGGTTTGGATTGGTTTGGATTGGTTTGGATTGGTTTGGATTGGTTTGGATTGGTTTGGTTGGTTTGGATTGGTTTGGTTGGTTTGGATTGGTTTGGATTGGTTTGGATTGGTTTGGATTGGTTTGGATTGGTTTGGATTGGTTTGGATTGGTTTGGATTGGTTCGGATTGGTTTGGATTGGTTGGTTTGGTTGGTTTGGATTGGTTGGATTGGTTTGGATTGGTTTGGTTGGTTTGGATTGGTTTGGATTGGTTTGGATTGGTTTGGATTGGTTTGGATTGGTTTGGTTGGTTTGGATTGGTTTGATTGGTTTGGATTGGTTTGGATTGGTTTGGATTGGTTTGGATTGGTTTGGATTGGTTTGGATTGGTTTGGATTGGTTTGGATTGGTTTGGATTGGTTTGGTTGGTTTGGATTGGTTTGGATTGGTTTGGATTGGTTTGGATTGGTTTGGATTGGTTTGGTTGGTTTGGATTGGTTTGGATTGGTTTGGATTGGTTTGGATTGGTTTGGATTGGTTTGGATTGGTTTGGATTGGTTTGGATTGGTTTGGATTGGTTTGGTTGGTTTGGATTGGTTGGATTGGATTGGTTTGGATTGGTTTGGATTGGTTTGGATTGGTTTGGATTGGTTTGGATTGGTTTGGATTGGTTGGATTGGTTTGGATTGGTTTGGATTGGTTGGATTGGTTTGGATTGGTTTGGATTGGTTTGGATTGGTTTGGATTGGTTGGATTGGTTTGGATTGGTTTGGATTGGTTTGGATTGGTTTGGTTTGGATTGGTTTGGATTGGTTTGGATTGGTTTGGTTGGTTTGGATTGGTTTGGATTGGTTTGGTTGGTTTGGATTGGTTTGGATTGGTTTGGATTGGTTTGGATTGGTTTGGATTGGTTTGGATTGGTTTGGATTGGTTTGGTTGGTTTGGATTGGTTTGGATTGGTTTGGATTGGTTTGGATTGGTTTGGGATTGGTTTGGATTGGTTTGGATTGGTTTGGATTGGTTTGGATTGGTTTGGTTGGTTTGGATTGGTTTGGATTGGTTTGGATTGGTTTGGATTGGTTTGGATTGGTTTGGATTGGTTTGGATTGGTTTGGTTGGTTTGGATTGGTTTGGATTGGTTTGGATTGGTTTGGATTGGTTTGGTTGGATTTGGTTGGTTTGGATTTGGTTGGTTTGGTTTGGATTGGTTTGGATTGGTTTGGTTTGGTTGGTTTGGTTGGTTTGGATTGGTTTGGATTGGTTGGATTGGTTTGGATTGGTTTGGATTGGTTTGGGATTGGTTGGTTTGGATTGGTTTGGTTGGTTTGGATTGGTTTGGATTGGTTTGGATTGGTTTGGATTGGTTTGGATTGGTTTGGTTGGTTTGGATTGGTTTGGATTGGTTTGGATTGGTTTGGATTGGTTTGGATTGGTTTGGTTGGTTTGGATTGGTTTGGATTGGTTTGGTTGGTTTGGATTGGTTTGGTTGGTTTGGATTGGTTTGGATTGGTTTGGATTGGTTTGGTTGGTTTGGTTGGTTTGGATTGGTTTGGTTGGTTTGGATTGGTTTGGATTGGTTTGGATTGGTTTGGTTGGTTTGGATTGGTTTGGATTGGTTTGGTTGGTTTGGATTGGTTTGGTTGGTTTGGATTGGTTTGGTTGGTTGGATTGGTTTGGTTGGTTTGGTTGGTTTGGATTGGTTTGGTTGGTTTGGATTGGTTTGGATTGGTTTGGATTGGTTTGGTTGGTTGGATTGGTTTGGATTGGTTTGGATTGGTTTGGATTGGTTTGGATTGGTTTGGATTGGTTTGGATTGGTTTGGTTGGTTGGATTGGTTTGGATTGGTTTGGTTGGTTTGGATTGGTTTGGATTGGTTTGGATTGGTTTGGATTGGTTTGGATTGGTTTGGATTGGTTTGGATTGGTTTGGATTGGTTGGATTGGTTTGGATTGGTTTGGTTGGTTTGGATTGGTTTGGATTGGTTTGGTTGGATTGGTTTGGATTGGTTTGGATTGGTTTGGATTGGTTTGGATTGGTTTGGATTGGTTTGGATTGGTTTGGATTGGTTTGGATTGGTTTGGATTGGTTTGGTTGGTTTGGTTGGTTTGGATTGGTTTGGATTGGTTTGGTTGGTTTGGTTGGTTTGGTTGGTTTGGATTGGTTTGGATTGGTTTGGATTGGTTTGGATTGGTTTGGATTGGTTTGGATTGGTTTGGATTGGTTTGGATTGGTTTGGATTGGTTTGGATTGGTTTGGATTGGTTTGGATTGGTTTGGATTGGTTTGGTTGGTTTGGATTGGTTTGGATTGGTTTGGTTGGTTTGGTTGGTTTGGATTGGTTTGGATTGGTTGGATTGGTTTGGATTGGTTTGGATTGGTTTGGATTGGTTTGGATTGGTTTGGATTGGTTTGGATTGGTTTGGATTGGTTTGGTTGGTTTGGATTGGTTTGGTTTGGATTGGTTTGGATTGGTTTGGATTGGTTTGGATTGGTTTGGATTGGTTTGGATTGGTTTGGATTGGTTTGGATTGGTTTGAATTGGTTTGAATTGGTTTGGATTGGTTTGGATTGGTTTGGATTGGTTTGGTTGGATTTGGATTGGTTTGGATTGGTTTGGATTGGTTTGGATTGGTTTGGTTGGTTTGGATTGGTTGGTTTGGATTGGTTTGGATTGGTTTGGATTGGTTTGGATTGGTTTGGTTGGTTTGGATTGGTTTGGTTGATTTGGATTGGATTTGGATTGGATTTGGATTGGATTTGGATTGGATTTGGATTGGATTTGGATTGGATTTGGATTGGATTTGGATTGGATTTGCATTGGATTTGATTTGGATTGGATTTGGATTGGATTTGTATTGGATTTGGAATGGATTTGTATTGGATTTGAATTGTATTTGGATTTGATTTGGATTGGATTTGGACTGGATTTGGATTGGATTTAGATTGGATTTGGATTGGATTTGGATTAGATATGGATTGAGTTTGGATTGGATTTAGATTGGATTTGGATTGAGTTTGGATTTAAATTAGATTTGGATTGGATTAGTATTGGATTTGATTTGGATTTGATTTGGATTGAATTTGGATTAGCATGAATTTTCTTATGATTATTAGGTTGTTCTTAAATCTTATTAGTAATGAAGTTCAACGCCGCTTAGTTTTGTATTGCATTTAGGTAAGATTTGGAATGTTTTTTGGAAGAAATTGTCATTGTATTTGACAAACAAAAGAAGGCTTCAAAAATTTGTTGTTCTCTAATCATCCAACGAAAGTATGAATCACGTTTAATCTTTCGCGGACCACAGTTTGGGAACCCACACTCTGAATCATTGTTCTGGTATTAAGACCATCACGTTGAGTCAAGTTTATTTTAGTGTGCAGTTTTCAATGGAGTTAACTGGTTGCTCAATTGTAACCGATGTTCGCTTTCGTCGCATTTGAATAACCCAGGTGAAAAACAAGCATTGCATCCTATGCTAGAAGATTTTATTTTGCGTTTTTTAATGAGAGAAGAAGGGAAATGTGGGGTTTGAGTAAAATGCCTTCAGCGTGTTATAATAGATTCACACATCAGCGTGTCAATCGGCGAACAGCAAGCCATGATTTTGCCTATTGCAGTCAGACCTCCTCGGCGTGCACACGCATCCACGGGGAGTCGCCGTCTTAACTTCGTTCCGGCCATTTAGGGCCACACAGTGGTGTGCAAGAAGACGGTGTGTGGCGGCGAAGGATGAACCACGAGCTCGCCCAGCTCTACGTCGAACCCAGCATCCAGAAGGTTGCTAAAGCTGGAATGTACAATGGGCATGGCATGTCCCTGCATAGATGGTCTTCGCTTCAGATCCGGCAGATACAAGATTGTACACTTGGCATGACTTGGATGCACTTAGGTGAAGAGATGCGGCCTCGAACCGTGTATTGTAGCATCAAATTATTGATTCAGTGTTATCTGTTCATATGTACTTAAGCCAAATCAATGAATGAGAAATCATACTTAAGAACAATTATTTTTAAATATATAAATAAAAGGCATGTGTATGGTGTTGATATGTCAAATGAAAGGTTTCCTTTCCTGCTCCCACAAACAAATCTCGGGTACTTATTCAAAAGGACATATGTGATTTTGTATACAAAGATTCAAGGCTTCCCCTAGCTGTTTGCGTGGGAGTGCTAACAGATAGGACAATTCGACGTTTGAATATTTGTTTACAAAATCACAACAGCACGAGAAGTGGTAGGCACTGCACAGAGGCGACCCAGGACGGGTTGGTTCGATGTGGAGTGTCAGAGAGTGACAGACGAGAAGAACGTTGCCAGAAGCCGGATGATGGTGTCGGGTACTCGATCGAATAGAGATCGGTACAAGGAAGCAAATGAAGCCGAAAAACGAACCCACCGCAGAAAGAAGAAAGAATATGAAGATTAGCGAGGGGCAGGAAAAAATGGAGCAGAACGATATGCGGAGTTGAGTCTATGAGTCTGTCAATGGCGTGCGGAGAAAGACAGTGCCGTCTCCCGTCATGTGCAACGACCAACAAGGGAATTTGCTGACAGATAAAACCGAAGTGGCTGCCAGGTGGAAGCAACACTTCGAGACTTTGTTGAATAGTGGAAGTGACGGTGCATCGGTGAACAGAATAAATATTAGTCGCCTACACTAGATGAGGTTAAAAAAGCTGTCAAAGAGCTGAAAAACAATAAGGCAGCGGGGAAGGACCAGCTCTCAAACATGGCAGTGAGCAGCTTTATGAAGTTCTGCACCATATTATGTCGAAAACGGCCTCATTTGCCCTCTCTTTAAGAAAGGGCACAGACTAAAGTGCGCCAATTAGCGAGGAATAATCCTCCTTAATTCGGCGTACAATATTATGTCTCGTATTCTGTTCAACAGATTGAGACCGCTTGAAGAGTCCTTCGTCGGCGAATACCAAGCAGGTTTTCGTGAGGGCCGATCAACGACGTATCAAATGTTTACCCTGAGACAAATCCTTGATAAATTCCAGGAGTACAACTTGCAGACACATCATCTGTTTATTGATTTCAAGACTAACCCTAACAAGTCGTCTGGCCGAAAGGATCGTTTAGGTAGATACTGGCCTTTAAGCAAAAAGTCATCTAGCCAAATCCCATTTAGCCGAGCCGAACTGAACGTTATCTGAAACTGTTATCAGGTTGAAAATGGTTTGACCGAAAATGTAGTTTGGCCGAAAGCAACATATAGCCGAAAGGTACTTTTATGCCCAGGGAAGTCGAGACAATTTCCAAACTGAAAATTGTCGAGACCGGCACCGGCAATCGAACCGAATAGATTATTGGGCCAAAAAAGGAATTTGGTAAGAATGGTCATTTGGCTGAAAGAGCTATTTGGCCCAAATTTTGTTTTCTGCAAAACACCCATTTCGGCCAAATGGCATTTTCTGCGAAAAGGACCGTTCGGCTGAATTGATCATTTTGCTAAGAAGTCGTTTAGTCGAATAGGTCATTTGGCAGAAAATGCCGTTTGGCCGAAAGGGTTGTTTTGTAGAAAGGACATTTTCGGGCCAAATGACTCTTCTCGCCAAATGACCATTTCTACCAAACGGCATTTTCAGTCAAATGAACTATGATAAATTACCACTTCGATCGAATGTCCCTTTCGGCTAAATATGTCGCTTTAGGCCAAATTATACTTGCGGACAAATAGTTGTCGACATAATAACAATTTCGGATATACATTAAATTCGGCTTAACTTTTAACTTTGGTTAAAATCGACTTACAAAGCAGAGAGGTTACGGAACTTCGTTCAATGATCTTTTGACAATAAGGCCATTTCGGCCAAACAGGTGCACATTTTTTACCATATTACCAATATTACTAAACATTGACATTTTGCCATATGACCCGTTGAGCCAAACGGCGAAACGACATTTCGGGCTGATGACCTATTCGGCCAAATGACCATTTCGGCCAAACGACCTGTTAGGGAGAACGACTTTTACGGTCAAACTACCAGTTCGGCCGTATTTTGGTTTCAGCCAATGGAATTTCCCAAGAAGTTCTTATGGACAATACACTAGTCGTTAGATAACTGCAACATGTTAACGTTTTAGATAGCAAATGCCGATCGCAACGCATTCTAGCCATCAAACGGTTGTCAGTCGACGTCAGATGCAATAGAAGTGCACTTGATTGTGCAGCGCAATGCAGCTATCATCGACTTTGACATAGTTTTGAAGTGCAGCGGTCCGATAACTGCAAAACTTTTGCAACTATCGAATTGCAGTTAAAAAGCATTGCATGTCAATGTTATCGAACGCCTACTATACCAATAATTTCTCTTAGACAACCAAAGAAATTCCTTAACTCAGAGCAATTTTCGGTTAAAATACAAAAAAAAATATTAAAAACTACAACTTTCCGCGGAAATTCTAAATAATTTTCTGATGAAATACCAGAAAATTTCTCGTGAAAATTTCAAAGAATTGCCCTTGAGAAGTCCATAGAGTCTCTCGGATATTCTGAAGAATTTTCTGTTTTAACGATGGTCATGCTAAACTTCTTCTTCTTAAGAATTCTTATTGACATTACACTCCCACACTGTGACAGAGCCGCCTCGCCGCTTAGTGTTTATTAAGCACTTCCACAGTTATTAATTGCGAGGTTTCAAAGCCATGTCACCATTTTTGCATTCGTATACTATGAGGCTAACACGATGATACTTTTTTGCCCAGGGAAGTCGAGACAATTTCCAATTCGAAAATTGTCTAGACCGCCACCGGGAATCGAACCCAGCCACCCTCAGCATGGTCTTGCTTTGTAGCCGCGCGTCTTACCGCACGGCTAAGGAGAGCCCCTATGCTAAACTAGTCTTCTTAACTATTCTTGATTGAGCAAGCCAACGTTAAAATACCCATTCTCCTAGCCGCACTCTTCTACAATTATGAAGAATTTTCCGTGTGAATTTAAAAAAAAAAATAACAGAAACTAAACAGGAACATTCCGTGGATATTCCGAATATTTTCTCGTAGAAATTTGGAACAATTCCTTATGTAATTTCCGAAGAACCTCCTGCTGAAATATTTTAGCCTTATACCGGGCAAAAGCGTTCATTTAAAAAAGGCGTTATCAACCTAGTTCGCCTTATACCTGGCAAGTGCGTTCATTAAAAGAAGGCATTATAAAATCTGTTCGCCTTATATCGGGCAAATGCTTTTATCTAAAGAAAGTAATCTCCTATGTTTGCCTTTAACCAGGCAAATGCGTTCAATTAAAGAAAGCATTATCAAATATGTTCGCCTCATATCGGGAAAATTCATTCATCTAAACAAAAGATTCTCATCTCTGTTCGCCTTAAACCGAGCAAACGCAATCATTTAAAGAAGGCTCCATTTCCTATGTTTGCCTTAAATCAGGCATATGCGCTCATCAAAAGAAGACAATATCAACTATGTTCGCCTTAAGCCGGGCAAATGCATTCATTTAAAGAAGGCATCACCTACTCTGTTCACCTTAAACCGGGCAAACACGTTCATTTTAAGCAGGCATTCTCTCTATTTCCTGCTTTTATTTTTATTTATTACGCGCTCATCTAAAGAAGGCATTATCTCCTATGTTTGCCTTATACAGGGCAAATGCGTCCATTATTTCCACTGTACATCTTATGTTAATTAAAAGAAGGCGTTATCTCCTCACTTACTCCATTTCGTAGGATAGCACTTTCCCAGGTAATAATGGCGTAAAATGATAGTTTAAGTTAACCAGATGAAAAATCAAAAACGTTGCTTGTCATAAAACGAGTTTGTATTATCCCATTTAATTCCACCACTTGATTGTACCTTGACAGATACGTATTTCGACCTCAACAGTGAGGTCGTCTTCAGTGTCTCGTACTTGACTCGACTTGCTAAGTCTAGTCAAGTACTAGACACTGAAGACGACCATACTGTTGAGGTCGAAATACGTATATTTGTCAAGGTACAATCAAGTGGTGGATTTAAATGGGAAAATACAAAATCGTCTTATGACAAGTGAAGACATTCCACTAAAAAGCTCAAAATATTTTTTTTAACAAAAACGATGGTTAAAAGAACAGCGTTTCTCTAAGTAAATCTAAGTATTATATATACTTTTATTCGAAATAAATTATTTACAAAGGTTGCCATGTCACGATTCATCAGTATCTGTGGGTGTTAAAACAAATTATGGAAAACTACAGATTCGAAATGTATTTGGGGTAATGGATTTCGAGGTAGTGTCCCATTCGGGGTACTGTTCCTTTCGGGGTAGTGGCCTTCGGGGTAACGGAATTCGGGGTACTGGCATTCGGAGTACTGGCATTCGGGGTACAGGGGTGGAGCCATCTCTGCGTCGTGCAATGATTTAAATAGTTTGATGGACATGACTCTCCAAAGTCAAATTCATCTATCGCTTCATGGTATATTGAGCTATGCAATGTGGTACAATAACATGAAATGTGATTGTTCTCTGCTGCAACATGACAACATTAGACTGTAGGGTATTCAATCATGGTTTGAACTAGTGAAAAGCGTATCATGGTTTGAACCATTATCAAATCAATCAAAATTACCATCTCATTGGCATGAAGTGAACCTAAAAGAGTATGAATAACATGCATATTTAGGTATACCAGAAATGATAAAGTTAATCTAACTTTTTCCTGATTGATGACTTGTGAGGGAAGTCAGATTTTTTCCTTTTTTTTAGAAAAGATTTTTAATTTTGATACACATAGTTAAGTTTGCCATTTTAAAGTGTTTTTATAAGATATTGCAGAAAAAGATTCGGCTGCCGGTGGGACTTGAACCCACACTATTCCATTAAGTACACGGACGTATTACCAATTATACAACAGCTGCCCTTGCGAGAAGTTGTTTCATAACCAGCTATTTACGATGGGATATCGTCAATTCCCCGTATCTATCGAATCTGCTTTGGCAACATTTCACACCCTGCTGATATCCAATCGTTATTATCCGGTTATGGAACAACTTCCCGCAAGGGCAGCTGGTGTATAATTGGTAATACGTCCGTGTACTTAATGGAATAGTGTGGGTTCAAGTCCCACCGGCAGCCGAATCTTTTTTCGCAATTTCTCATAAAAACAAACTCCTTAAAATGGCAAACTTAGCTATGTGTATCCAAATTAAACATCTTTTCCAAAAAAAGAAGAAGTTAATTTAAACTTTCGTAAATATTATTTAAGTAGTAAAATGGAGCGATTTAAAAACGGCCTGTATTTGCGCTAAATTCCCCCCACCAGTGGCACATATTCAAAAAGCTCGTGAACGCATTTCATGACACAGGAGTGAGATCAATATATCAAAAGAAAGCCATTTTTATCTGTTATCGATTAACATCATCGTACGATTGACCAACAGTTTTAAATAGTTAAAATAATAACATTGATACAAGGTAAAAATTGATCATGGTTTGAACTAAAATGTATCGTAGTTTGAACTTGTAAATGCAGTAATGTTCTACTGCAGTCCGCTAGGAGCGCTGCATGCGCCTTGCTGCAGCATTTTGTTTACATTTCCAATATAAAAAAATCGATATTTTCGACAATTTACACACGTGTCGAGTTACTAATCGTATGCGAAAAGATGAATAGTTAAACAAATTTGCTTTTTTATTATATTTAGGAGCTGCTGCCAGTAGTTCAAACTATGGTACGAATTTAGTTCAAACCATGAACGGTGTAGTTCAAACCATGGTATGAATCAAAGTTATGTAATTATTGAGTTTTTCCAATGAAACTAAGCATAAATATGTAAAACCAGGATGTTTTTAGAAAGATAATGAAATAGGATTCCATATAAACTATAGTTCGCAGTTGTAACATGTCTCTATAATGTAATTAATGAACTTTGTTTTGACGGCTCATCTAATGCCTGCCAATTGGTTCAAACCATGATTGGATACCCTACCTTTTTGGTACAAATTTATCATATCAAAGTCCATTTTTTGCCATTGCAAAAAATAGCATGTGCAACTCGTTGTAAAACTCGATTTTTTCAGCACTCGTACTATTTATCCACCTCGACAAGTTGGATAAACGTACAACTCGTGCAGAAAAAATCATCTTTTTGCAACTAGTTGCACAAACTACTATTTAGGTTAAATTCACAGAACTTAAATTCAAGAAAAACCAAATTGAAAACAATTATTACCCGCAAATCTGATGACAAGTCATTAGACCAGATGTGCTTAGACCGCTTCTGGTATTGATTGACCAAAAATTCTAATAACAGATTTCAGTCAGACAATCAATTTTAATTGACCTAAAATGTATGACAGTCTTTTGAAAAATGTCAATTTCTTCAAATAAGCGGTATTCATATCTAGCTAGGGGAACTGCTCCTTGAATTCATACCATGTACCCAAATCAATATCATTCGAAAACAAAGAATCGGAGCGCCAATTGTTTTATTTTTCATTTTTGTGATTTTTTTCAGCAGTGAGCATGCCAGATAACAACAAAACACGACACAAATTGAGCCTAAATTGCCTGTTTTGCGAATGTTATTGATATAGGAGCATGTTATTAATAATGGAACAGATACCCTATATCTCAAAATTTGGACAAGTTCCATGTGCGTCGAAGAAGCTGCTTCAGAAGATGTTGAGCGCACATAAAGATATGGACGTCTTAATTACATAAAAACTGACAAACAATAAAATTACAATAAAATGACATTAAAATGACCCGCCAGTAAACCATTTTTTATTTATGTATATCTTCATTAACGAGACTTGCAGCTCTAGACTGGCTCTTCCCGGGAGAGGGAAGCAAACCTTAAAAACCCAAATTTATCCCCAAGTGGTGATTATGCCTTTCTCGATTCGATATGTTGGATTCGAATTAATGTTGGAAATGCTGTGCTAATTGCCTACATCTTGGCGGTTAAAATATTTGATGCAACTCTATCACGCTGCTTATAAATTACTCAACAATTGAGTAATTTTTAAGCAATTATTATGAGAGTAATGGATTGCGTCATGGCTAAATTGATTAATGACTTAAAGTGTGCATGTAAACAGCGTATTTGTTAAAAGAAAAATAGAAATATTATTCAAATCGATGGAGTAATTAGTGTCCAACTAGGAAAGTTTCTCCATCGAATGAAACTAGTTGCACTCGAATCGGTCAAGTCCTTCTATATGAAACGTGTTTAACAATAAAAAATTCCCGGGGCTACACACACACACACACACAGTCAGACATGTGCTCAGTTTTTCGAGCTGAGTCGATTGGTATATAACACTATGGGTCTCCGAGCCTTCTATCAAAATTTGGCTTTTGGAGTGAAATTATAGCCTTCTGGTCCAACTTTACTTTGTTGTACGAGAAAGGCAAAAAGGAACTTTGCTACCTACTTGTTGCTTACTTTTCAAAACTGTCGGCTGTGATGTTGTCATAGACACCATTACAGCTCTTTACAATGCCAGGATGTCGTTGGATAAATCACAAAGAAAGTCAGAGACGAGACAATATGAGACACGTGATATTTATTCAACATAATTTAAAGTAATAATTGTAATAATTTCCCACGCATGTTTTCTGACATGACATCTGACACCCACTACGAGAACTAATGAACACCCGAAACCACCCACTGAAAGCTCATATACCAGAGCTTGTATCCACCGCAAGCTTGCTGATTTGCTCGTTCGTTGCCGTTCTTGCCTCTTGTGGGTAGTCTGCAAAATAGCCAATCACTAGCTAGATATAATAAATAGAACACCCACTTGCAATGACGTAAATCGAACGTAATTTTACTCCCACACAATATTTTTGTTATTTGTTTTCCGAGTCATTTCCACCCATTCGCATGACGACAACCTGCGACTGCGGTTAGTCAGACAGTGAGTGTTGATCCGACGTGTTAAACCGCAGCCGGTGCACAGGAATAGGAAAATCCTTCCTTCATTCATGTTCAATTTTCACCGTTGATATCGCGCAGTGTAACGGTTTCCTCGGAATGTCGGAGTGCGGGATTCTGAAGGCTGAAACGAAAGGTTGATTTATGTTTTGCATTTGAAAAACCAGTAAGGAGCAAGCGGAAAAACGTCGTCAAAAGTTGAATGTTTTCGCCGGATAGCGCCTGCGTCACAATTCGTTGAACAACTCGCTCACCCACACTTCGGCAGCCACATGGCATGGTAAGGAGGGCCCCGTGTTATCAGAGGTACTAGCAACAGCAACAGCAGCACCAGCAGAGGCTAAACTTGGCGCGTGTCATCGTAAGATTTCAAATCCATAAGCAGATTGGGGAAAGGCTCCAACCAAATGAGGTTCGCTTCCCTTTATTCATAATTTATTTGCACTCATACCGTTCAAACGTGATTACGATTGTTATGCTGGTGAACGCTCTGTGCTTGAAATATGTTGAAAAGTTATTTGCCGAAATATGGTTATTATCGTAAAATTCGATCCATTCTTTCAGACAAATTGAGAAAATCACTGCTTTATTATTATATTAATTCTCTTTATTATATTAAATGTGTAAAATAAATCGGATGATAAAAGTCTTGGGTGATAGAAGTCAAAAGTCCAGCAAACTCTACTGGATAAACAATATCAGGTCAATTGATCAGTACTTTTGATAGTTCTAGCGGTTGTCACAATTTCATCAATTGCTTAAAAAAATAGCCTATAAAAAAAGCGTCAATCATCAATTCTCAAATTATAATACATATTTGTTTTATCTCCAAAACTTCCCTTCTGTTTTTAACGCCCATAACTTGTGATATCTTTTTTATATTTTTATTTTTATAACTTGACTATGAGAGATTTGTTTGTGTTTTTGAATTACTTGTTTCGCGTTCAAATTAAATATCATTGAGGCAGTAACAAGCCTGTTGATGTATACCATAATAAATAAATACATATCTAAATAAATTTATTTATTTATTTTTATCTACTCAACTAGACTACTGCCGCTAACCGCAAGTCGAACACATCTGTATATGGAGCTCCATATACAGATGTGTTCGACTTGCGGTTAGCGGCAGACTACTCCGATAATGGATTTTCAAACCCCAGGAGCCATTCAGCTCCCAATGTAGTCGTTGAGCCGCTTGACTCCCACATCGATCACGATCGCGAACGGCTCGGATAGTCCCCGATGGCGGATCTATCCTACTTCGACGAGAAGTTTCCCGACAGCGGGTGCTCCCATGCAACGGCCCGTGACGCAACGCACCGCGGCTACGCACTCGCCGCAAGATGACGACTGTTACGATACGACCTTGCACTGGTAAAAAACCGTTGCCATATCCATGACTAAAGAGTCATAATTTCATAAAACTTGTTACTTCTTGATATCATGACTAAAATTCATGATATCATGACCAAAACTTACAGCATTTTTACTTGAACTAAGCTAGTGATTGCCAGAGGCGTTATCGAAATGCTATTCACATTTTCATAAATAAAATATCATGTCTCGGGGCCATGTTTTCATGACATTGAGTCATGAAATCATGACGGTGAGTCATGAAAAACGATGCTGAGTCTTAAAAACATGACTCAGAGTCATGAAAACATGACTCAGAATCATGAAAATATGTCAAAAATTCCGAAATCTGCGTAACGCAAACTTTTTTTTTCATATCTGTCAAGTTCTTCGTCGGGGATTTTGGAATGCAGTTGAGTGTCGACGAAGCAGCTGGGAAGAGAAAAGTTTATTTCGAAAAGTGTAAAGTTTGTGTGCTGGCAATCCGCCGTCGCCAGGCAGTTCAGTTTCGCAAAACAAATTTTTCCGCCGCGATCGAATCCGTATCGGATATTGGATAAATGTTTTAATTTTTCGTTTGTATAACCAAATTGTCTTCCTTTTCGTGAATAGAAAGTGCTTTTTGCCTTTCTCGTATACTAAGTATACGGTAAAGGCTATATGATCGCTCCAAAAACAAACTTTTTATAGAAGGCCCGGAGACCCATAGTGTTATATACCAATCGACTCAGTTCAACGAATTGAGGTGATGTCTGTGTGTGTGTTTTTGTTTTCTTCCTAAACAATGGAGGGGGAATCTGCTCAACAGACATCCTGGGTTGACCAGGAAGTGCTGGGTTAGGGGCCACCTCCAATGAGGGAGGCAGGACTGCATCCCCCACCAGCTAAACCGTTTCCATTGCCGCCAAGCCCATAGTCCCTGCGGTACAACCAGAAAGTAATGCTTCAAAGAGGGGCCAGTGCACAACGCACCCTCGAAGTTAGCTGCGTGTCCTTGCAGCATCGAACATCGTGACTCGCTTTTTTAGAAGAACACCATGGTATCGTGCCAGCGCATTGCCGGCTTTCCAGGTGGCCTTACCACGCCCTATGTCCTCGGAAGGTGGGCAGGGTCGACTTCGCGCCTGCTTCCCTCTGCACGACTGGTATCAAGAATGATGATGCCGCGTGCACCCCAAATTGACCTTTCTGCGATAGGGCCTATTCGCCAGCACACAGAGGGACTTGCCGACGCGGTGCCTACGCCTGCCCCAGCCTTGACGAGGACCCCTGTGATGTCTGTGTCTGTGTGTGTGTGTGTGTGTGTGTGTGTGTGTGTGTGTGTGTGTGTGTGTGTTTTTTTTTTTTTTTGCAAGGGTTAAAGGCCATCAAAAATCTGCGCGACAGACACCTCGAGCATCCACACTATGCTCGATGGCGAACAGGGATGGGCTCCTCCCGACCTGCTAAAAATGTGCCTCCCGGATAAACCGGGTCCCTTGTCCTCCTTGCCTCGATCCCCCCGGGACCACTGGATGCTGCGACTACTTCGGGGGGGGCTGTGCTCATGCACTTCTTCTAAAACTCCGGCCCCTAGCTTAGGCTAGTTCGCCGACTGGCTTGCTGAGATCCACTGCTACGTCTCGATCCCTCGGCGGTTGTGCCGCAAACTTCCTCACTCGAATCCTCCTGACTCCCCCGGCGTCGAGGGTGTGGTCCACCAGTTCCAGTGAAGGAAACTTCTGCACTGACTACCGGCGGCTATCGCAGGGGACGCTTTCGCGCATTGCGCCGACTTCGTCTTCGGGTTGCAGAGGTGGTCCGACAGTTCCGGTGGTGGATAACGTCCGCACTGGCGGTGCCCTACATACCCGAAGCACTTCCTTCTTCTTTCTTCTTTCTTCAGCAGGTTGACGGTTCGAGTGCCGAGGTCGGTCCGACGATTCCGGTTGGCAGAAGACTTCCGGTTCGCTGGCGCCCCGACGACTCGAGACCCAACACTGCTCACTGTGCTGGATTTTGCTCCAAACCGACGCTTACTTGCTGGTCCCTTCTCCATCGACGCTGCAGCTCTGACATTATTTGTGTCACGACTCTGGTTACCGCATGCCACGTACCTTCATCGCGACACATTCGCTCTGCGATGTTGTCCGCCCTTATGGCAGGCATTCTCCTACGTGCCTCCGCAAACCTCGGGCAGTCGAATATCACGTGCTCTGGAGTCTCCTCTACGTCAATACACGCCGGGCAGAATGGCGATGACGCATGGCCACACCGGTGCAAATATTGGCGGAAACAACCGTGTCCGGACAGGAACTGTGTGAGGTAAAGTTCACCTCACCATGCTCCCTGTTCACCCACGTCGACACATTGGGGATGAGCCGATGGGTCCACCTTCCATTATCCGCATTGTCCCACTCCTGCTGCCACTTCACCATAGAGTCCAGTCTCACCGCCTTCCTCACATTTCTGGTATCCCTCCGTTGGTAGCACTCGATGTCCTCTGCTAGGGTTATGCAGACTGGAATCATCCCTGCGATAACGCAAACTGCCTCCGACGAAATAGTTCGGTACGCACTCGCGACTCGAATGGCCATTAGACGAAACACGCTATTCAGCTTCCTCCGGTTACGTTTCGTCTTGAGCGCAGCTCCCAGGCTGGAACTCCGTACCTTAGTATCGAGGATGATACTGACGCAAGAAGACGCCTACTGCTGCCTTTCGGACCGCCGACGTTCGGCATGATCCTTGCTAACGCACTGATCATTTGAGCCGCCTTTTCACAGGAATAGTCCACGTGGGTGTTGAAGTTCAACCGGTCATCAATCATCACACCTAGATGTCTCAGAGTCCGCACCGACGGGATGTCGTGCCCTCCAATGGTAATCTGCATCCGCTGGATTACTTTGCAGTTGCTGACCAGCATCACTTCCGTTTTGTGATGAGCCAGCTGCAGCTTGACTCCATTCATCCAGGTTTCTACTGCGTCGGTCGCTTCCGCCACCAGCATTTCCACCTCCTCCAATGACTCACCGGTTACCGTTAGGACGACATCATCCGCGAATCCGTAAATCTTTACACCTTTGGGCAACTTCAGCATCAGCACCCCGTTGTACATCACATTCCATAACGTCGGGCCTAGTATGGACCCTTGTGGAACGCCCGCCGTAACCCTGATCGACTTCTGCCCCGAGTTCGTGTCGTAAACCAGAATCCGGTTCAGGAAGTAGCTCCTAAGGATCTTACACAGGAAGTCGGGGATTCGCATTCCATGCAGCGCTGCGGCGATGGCCTCCCAGCTGGCACTATTGAACGCGTTTTTGACGTCAATCGTCACTACCGCGCAGAACCGATTGCCGCTCCTCTTCTTCTTGGACGCCCTCTCTGCATCTTCAATGACTGTCCTGATTGCATCCACAGTCGATCTGCCTTTGCGGAATCCGAACTGTTTTCCGATAAGCCAGTCTCACCCTCCGTGAACTGTGTAAGCCTATTAAGGATAACCCTTTCCAGAAGCTTCCCCAGTGTATCCAGCAGACATATGGGCCTATACGATGCTGGGTTCCCCGGCGGTTTTCCTGGTTTCGGCAGCAGCACCAGTTTCTGGATCTTCCACGTGTCCGGAAAATTACCGTCTACTAAACACTTCTGCAGCACCATCCTGAACAGATCCGGGAACGCCAAAATCGCGGATTTTAGAGCCACATTTGGAATTCCATCCGGACCCGGAGCTTTTGCAACTTCAAACCTTTCGCCACTGATAATAGCTCGTCATTGGTGACTTGCATACCTGCAGCGGTTACTCGGTCTTCATCTTCGTACGGCGTACGCGGCCACGTCGTAGAACCATGCTGCGGGAAAAGACCGTCCACGATGATCTTCAGCTTGTCTGGACACATTTCGGCTGGCGTCGCTGGACCCCTGATCTTCTTTGTCACAACTCGATAAGCGTTACCCCAAGGATCAGCGTCAGCTTCCTGGCACAACTCCTTGAAGCAGTTAGACTTGCTGATTTGGATCGCCCGTTTGAATGCCGCTCTAGCTTCACGGAAAACTATCTTTCGCTCCTCTCTGACCATTTCAGACCGTGCCCTCTGAACGTGTCTCCTAGCTCTGAGACAGGCAGCGCGAAGGTTAGCAAGATTTTCGTTCCACCAGTAACTTGGCCGTCGGCTATTCGTTGGCTCAAATTTCCTCGGCATCGTCGCATCGCAAGCCCTCGCTAGCTTTTCCGTCAGTTGGTCTGCGTCAAGGTTTGTAGCGTCGCTGTTCACTCGAAGTGCTTCGATAAAAAGATCCTTATCGAAGTCCTTCGTCTTCCATCTTCGCCAACTAGACCTTGTCTCCCGTCGTACCGTCGGCGTTCGCGTTCCAACACTATATCGGATCGCCTGGTGATCGCTATGGGTATATTCTTCACAAACTCTCCAGTTCATGTTCCTCGCCATCGACGGACTGCAGAACGTGACATCGATGATGGACTCCCTGCCATCTCTGTGGAATGTACTAACGGTACCTTCGTTGCACAATCTTACTTCCAGCTTAGCCAGCGCCTCCAGCAAACTGTAACCTCTGGCGTTAGTCAGTCTGCTTCCCCAATCCACTGCCCAAGCATTGAAATCGCCTCCGATGATCACTGGATTTCGGCCGATCAGCTTTTCCGTGAGTGAGTCCAGCATCCGGTTATACTGCTCCAAAGTCCACCTTGGGGGTGCGTAACAGCTACAGACAAAGATCCCGTTAATTTTGGCGATTACGAAACCCTCGCTTGAACTGTCTACCACCTCTTGGATAGGAAATCTGCCCATCACTTGGATAGCCGCAATCCCCGTAGCATCCGCCACCCAGTTGCCGTTGTCAGAAGGAATCCGGTACGGCTCAGCAATAATTGCCACGTCGCACATTGCTTCTGTTGTCGACTGCCACAACAGCTGCTGTGCGGTGTCGCAATGGTTGAGATTCAACTGGATGATCTCCATTAATCTCGGCCCGCCATCGCCTTCTTGTAGGCAGGGCATTGAAAGCCACCCGTCATGTGGTCGTTTCCATCCTCCGGTTTGCAGAGCAGGCATCTTGGTTTCTTCGTGCAGTCCCTAGCAACGTGTCCTTCTCCACCACATTTCCTACAAAGACCGGATCTGTCTGGGCCACTGCAGTTTCGCGCCTGGTGTCCAAATGCCATACATTTGAAGCATCGCTCCATCTGTTTGGTGATTCGAGGGGTGAGTCTCAACGGACACATAGACCATCCGACCTTCACCTTGGCCACCTCCACCATTTTGTTGGCGGCATCTACCGGTAGTCGTATCGCTGCTATTTGTGTACCACCGTACGCTTTCCTCAACCGAATGGTCATCTGAACTTCGCCCAGCATGCATTGTGAGATCAGTGCATCCCTCAGTTCGTCTATCGTGGTGATCTCGTCCAGGTCTCTGCATTCGACCACGGCCTCCTGCGTTAAAGCCCTTACGTTTCCTTCACTACCTAAGGAATTGGCAATGAGCTCCCGGAAGGCCGAGCTCTTGACCGTGGGATCCTTCTTCAGCTCGAACAGCAATTCCCCCTTCTGAGTACGCCTAGTCCTCACCACTTTTTCACCCAAGTCCTTGAGCACCGGGTCTTCTCTCACCTTCCGTAATATCGCTGCGTATGTCGTCTTGTCGCTCACTTCGACTATCAAGGCGTCCCCCTTGACCCGCTCACGAGAAGAGCGATGTTTTTCTTTCTTCTTCTGCTCCTTCTTTTCCACGTACTCCTTCTGCTTCTTTCTCTTCTCCCGCTGACTTTCCACGGTTTGCCAATCACCGTTCTTGACGCCTTCCTTCAGTACGCTAGCACTATCTTGCACGTTCCGCTGCTTCTTCAGGATTTCCTGCTCTCCTGGCGAGTCCCTGCTTTGCTTCTCCGTGCGAGTATTTTGGGGACTCATTGGTGTCTGCAGTGCCTCGACAGCTGTATGCTCCGCTGCATCTTTCAGTGCTTTTGAGCTGCTTCCCCTCTTCTTTTGAGCGCGTTCTGTTCGTGCTCAGCAGATTTAACGGCGGACTTGATGCTCGTCACTAGAAGCTTGATCTTCGTGTGAACATTGTGCTTGTCCTTCACGAAGTCATAGAGCTCGTTGACTCGCTTCCGCACCTCCATCAGGTTGGACCTCCCAAATTGTAGATCCTCCTGAATAGCACTACTTTCCGATTTTGGGGTGGACACCCTATTTCCGGATCCTAGCTCCTGTTGGCCTGCCTGGTTCTCAGCAGCCTTGGCCATACTGCTGGTACTTGCTACTGCTGCCTGCGCCATCACTGGAGATCGCTGCAGCCTCCCACTCTTTGCGAAAACATTCGCACCGCCTGCTCCTTCGTTGATTGTAGAATTTGTTTCCATGTAAAGGGTCCCCCTCCGGGCCGTTATCTCTTCCTGTTGTAGATAGTCGCCTCTTGTGATCCCATGGGTGCCTTTGTAACAGTGAGGTCCATGCAAGGGTTGACTCCGGTGCCTTATAACACCGTGTTCAGAGCCGGATCGGCGTAAATCAGGAATGGTGCATTTGAACCTACTACCCACCGGTATAGGTGACAAGTGTTGAGCGTTACCGGAGGCCTGCCAGGTTGTTTACCGGGACGGAGGCAGACGAACCATTAGCCTGCTTGCCATTTCAAAAAGATGTCACTCTTTTTTACTCAGGAAACAGAATAGCTCGACTGTCAGCCCATATACGCCTAATCCTATCCAAAACCGAGAATCGTCCAATGTCGTTTGCCGTGACCAGTATACCATAATCAGGATCTTACTGGCATCAATCCTGATGTGCCGGTTGGCACACCTGTTGGGCTTGTGTGCTTTGAGCGGCGCACGGCGCTGTGATAGGGCCTGCTTGCAAACACATGCAGCTTTTTATAGAGGTTCAACAGAGCCCACTGTCAAACCCCACCACGTTCTAGACAGGCCCCCTAACTCGCAGTGGCCATGGGGAGCGTGTGTGTGTGTGTGTGTGTGTGTGTGTGTGTGTGTGTGTGTGTGTGTGTGTGTGTGTGTGTTTTTTTTTTTTTTTTATTGAGTTATGACACTTTCGTCTGCACTTCCTCGCAAAACTGCTTGGAAAAATTCACCATCTCCCCTTGCGGCCTGCTAGGGGGATTGGGCTCTGGGGATCACGCCTGCTAAGTTACCTTCCACAATTAGGTAATCTTGCTTCTATGGAAATTTGCTTCCAACGTGGTGGGAGGAAAACCCTCGACTGAGGAAAAAACCTCCTTTACTTGTTTAGTTACCTTGCTTCCCTCGGACCGCAAGATAACTGTCTACTTCATGGATTCTACCATTCGAATTTTCCATCTTTCCATCCTATTCGTGTCTATGCCTAAACTTCTCCGGTACTACCAATATGCTTTACTTCGGAAAAGTCGGCCTGTTGTGCTGTTCAGCACCACTCCTTCATACTATCGCCGGTGTACCCAGCCTTCACCTTGACGTGACTGGTGTCTCGGCGACTTTAGCAGCTCATTCTTCACAATCTACTCGGCCTCGTGCCAACGGGGAATCTAACAGAGCCCCGGCGAAGGAGGTTCTTCCGATACCGACGCCAACCAGCCGAGTGCCAAGGTCAGTCCAGCGATTCCGGGGGAGCAGGGCGTCCGGTTCACTGGTGCCCTGACGACCCGTAACTGGTTGTATTTCATCGCGAACTACTCGGTCTAGTCCCCGGCGGCGGATCTAGCCTACGCCGACGGAGAGTTCCCCGACGAAGGAAGTTCTCCCGATACCGATGCTCTTTGGTCGATACGCCATTTCTTCTGCAACTCGGATAAAATCCGTGTAGCTACCCTGTTGACTGCATTCCACGTGCTTTCCTCTCGGCACATTTTTCTATCACGTTCTCTTGGTTTTAAACCGTGTATTTCCCTTCGAACTGCCTCAAACCTGGGGCATTCAAAATCACGTGCTCCACCGTCTCCTCGATGTTCTCACACTGCGGGCAAAATGGCGAAGCAGCATGCCCAAACCGATGTAAATACTTCCTGAAGCAGCCGTGGCCTGACAGGAACTGTGTCAGGTGGAAGTTTACTTCGCCATGCTTCCCTGTTCATCCACGTTGACAGGTTTGGAATGAGTCGGTGGGTCCACCTCCCATTGTCTGTACTGTCCCATTCATGCTGCCACCTCTCCATTGAACGGATTCTCTCCATCTTTCTCACATTTCTCGTGTCTTTCCGATGATAGCACTCAATATCTTCCGCTAGGCTGATGCAGATAGGGACCATCCCGGCGATAACGCATACTGCCTCCGACGAGATCGTTCTGTAGGCGCTCGCGACTCGTATAGTGTGTGTGTGTGTGTGTGTGTGTGTGTGTGTGTGTGTGTGTGTGTGTGTGTGTGTGTGTGTGTGTGTGTGTGTGTGTGTGTGTGTGTGTGTATGTGTGTGTGTGTGTGTGTGTGCGCAAAACTACTCAAAAAATGTCACTCATTTTTCGGGTACTTATCCTCAACCGATTTGCTCGCAACAAGTTGCATTCGGCGCAGAATCCTGTCCCATTGTTTCCTATTTGAAATTGGCCAGATCGGACTATGGGATCGAAAGTTATGGTCAAAATACAAATTTATACGAAAAAATCGCGTAAAAAATGTCACTCATTTTTCGGGCACTTATCCTCAACCGATTTGCTCGCAACAAGTTGCATTCGACGCAGAATCCTGTCCCATTGTTTCCTATTTGAAATTGGCCAGATCGGACTATGGGATCGAGAGTTATGGCCAAAATACAAATTCATACGAAAAAATCGCGTAAAAAATGTCACTCATTTTTCGGGCACTTATCCTCAACCGATTTGCTCGCAACAAGTTGCATTCGACGCAGAATCCTGTCCTATTTGAAATTGGTCAGATCGGACTATGGGATCAGAAGTTATGGCCAAAATACAAATTCATACGAAAAAATCGCGTAAAAAATGTCACTCATTTTTCGAGCACTTATCCTCAACCGATTTTTTTATGGAAAAATCGCTAAAAAAATGTCACTCATTTTTCAGGTACTTTTCCTCAACCGATTTGCTCGCATTAAATTGCATTCGACGCATAATGTCTCATTGATTCTTAATGAAAATTGGCCAGATCGGACTATGGGCTTAGAAGTTATGGTAAAATTACTATTTATTGTGAAAAAGAGTTCAAAAAAGTCTAGCTCACTTTTTTAGCACTTAGACTTCATCTATTCCCCAAGCAACACAAGTTCAACAAATCTGGTTGCAGTAACCATATTGTGACTGAATCCGGTCATATATAAGTTACTGTGATTGATATGCAATATGTGTGCTTCTCAGGTCTGTCGCATCAGATTGCATTCGACGCAAAATCTTGTCCCATTGTTTCCTATAGAAACTTGGCCGGATTGTACAATTGGGTCAAAAGTTATGGCGAAAATACTAATTTTAAAACTACAAAATAAAATGCAATTTTTTGCTCTTATGCACATCCGATTTGTTTGCAACAAATTGCGTTTGGCGAGAATTTTTTTATGCGTGTAAACAAATATGAAAAATAAGACCAATCCACATATTGGTGTTATTTTAGATTTTTCCAAACCTTTTGAACGAACGAGAAAGGCACCATCACCGCTAGGTGGATTAATCTGTTTTTTTTTTGTTTTATTCTTTATCAAGGTGTTTTTTTTTTTATTTTTAATTAAGTGCAACGCCGAATAGAAAGTGTGATTATTTTTTCTCAATACCTTCCAAATGGTGATCCAGCAGGCCTCCCTCAAGCAGATCATGTTCAAATGCGTTCAAACTCTGATGACGGCCTTGGAGCCCGTCGTCACAAAGCTACGCACCAAATTATGTCGATTATACCAGCACATTCCGGTACTGAATGGCGTTCATCTCAAGGGACAACCGAGAGTTCGCGGCTGCCTTTCTCCAACAGGCTGACAGAACTGACAGGCTACTAGAACTGAATAGTTTACAAAAAATGCTGGGCGCTCAGACGGCGTACTGTTACTTCAAAAAAGCATATATCATCTGTTCCCAAGCCCTGAACATTATCGCAGAACAGATCATAGGATCAGAGTAACCCTTATTCTAAAAACGAACAGTGGGTAATGTCTGTGACATAACCGCTAAGTGGACGTAGGACTTGACTTGACCATGCCTTTAAGATACATAATATGTTCAGATTTCTCACATCAACTATTTTGGATAAATAATCGGCGTTGCATACCATTCCTTGGCAAAATCTTCTCATCAAACCGACACAGAAATCAAATCTACCTCGAACAAGAACCATAAAAAAAATCAGGAAGTATCTGTCCGGTCACGAAATATAAGCCTCGACAGTGGCAACCTTCCCACTGAAGGACTGCCTGAAATACACCACAAGTTAGCTCAGCAGGGGATGTATACTGTATCTCAGCCCTTCCACTGAAGAGCCTTCTAATCCGTGCGATAGCGACTGAAGGAGAACATTATTTTTAACTCTTAAAGCCTTGAAAAAGGCTGTTTGCTTCGGCTGAGTGCAAAAAGTAAGAAAACGATCTTTTCAAATAACCGCGAATTTCTAGTGATGGTATAAAAAAGATTGAATGCTCTGCGAGCGAATGCACTTTTCTTTTATACCTTATTTTGAATCTTCTCTGCTTCCCAATTGGTGGGCCAATCAGCTAGTGTCTTGTATCCCGCTTATTTGTCAGCCAAAGCGTCATCATCATCAACGCGTTCGAGAAGGGCTTCTTCTTTTTTACGCTTGTTGCTCGCTGCTGGCGTCTATTTCCTAACGGGACTTTTCGCTAGATACAGGCCAATAAGCCGGGCAAGCGAGCTTAGAATTGCAGTTCAGGTGGGAAGTAGGGTGTTCTTTTCTGAGACAACATTGTTAGTAGTAGAAGAAAGGAAACACCCGGACATGGGATTTCGGGTGATAAGATTTAGAATTGGTAACATGGGACGATCATTCAGTCACGTTCGCTTTGTGTGCGGTCAGTATCAAACAATGTTTATCTACATATTTTTTTTATCAATGCCAAAAAATCCAACATTTGATGAAAAATCGATTGATAGTTTATTAATGTTTGAGCTGTTATCGGTGTTTTTTCATCCGAATAAGATTATGTGAGAGATTTGGACATCTTATGAATCTTTAAAGGCATGGTCAAGCGAAGTCCTTCGTCCACTTCGCGGTTAAATCGGAAAAATTATCCACTGTTAGTTTTGACGGTATTTATGAAAATCACGCATAAAATTTTATCTCTAGAATATTGGATTTGGCACCCAAGTACAATTTCTATCCCGAAGGGTATTGAAAGCATTGATATTGATCTCTATTATTGGCTCTCTGAAGAACCGTTTGTTTTTGCCTTTCTCGTATACTAAGTATACGGTAAAGGCTATATGATCGCTCCAAAAACAAACTTTTTATAGAAGGCCCGGAGACCCATAGTGTTATATACCAATCGACTCAGTTCGACGAATCGAGGTGATGTCTGTGTGTGTGTGTGTGTGTGTGTTTTTTTTTATAGAGGGATGAAGGCAAATCTGCATACAGACACCTGAAATTATCACTCAGGGAGTGGGGTTGGCGCGGTTGGCAGAAGGCCAGACCGCCGGACCCACTAAACCCACCCAAGCAACAGAAGGTTACTTGAGTTACCCTCTCTTCTAATGCACAATTCCCCCCGGGACTACCTTTCAGTATTACTTCTGTGGGGGAAAGCAGTACTAAAAGTACTCCTCCAAAAACAACACCTTTCACAGTGCCTCTCTTCGATGTTTTGTCATACGTCTGAGCCCTTTGGCTCCCTTATTGGTGCCAGCAAGCACACAAAAGCGTGGGCCCTTAAGCCCTTTACTTTTTTTTTCCTTGTGCCATTCAGCAACGCATCTACTTTCCTTTTTATTTTTAGAGCCATTTAGCTCTCAACGTGCTCGCAAGCTACTCAGATAGTCCCCCGGCGGCGGATCTACCCTACTCCGACGGGGAGTCCCCCGGCGGCGGAAGCTCCCCCGATACCGACGACCCGCATTCGTGGATGGCTGTTACATTACCAACACTACACATTCACCTGGTATGCATGTTCATAGATCCGCTCAAGTCCTACGCACATTCTCACTTCAACGGGTGACCGGACGAGTGCCGAGGTCAGGCCAAAGATTCCGGGTGGAGATAGCTTCCGGTTCAGTGGTGCCCCGACGACCCGAAGCAGGTGCATTCACGCGGCACGATCTACTCAACTGGTCCCCGGCGGTGGACCTAGCCTACTCCGATTAACCGATTTCCCATGAACTGCGCCTTTCAGCTTCTTGCTTAACCGATGAGCCATTCAGCTCTCACCTTGGTCGCGGACTACTCGGATAGTCCCCGGCGGTGGATCAATCCTACTCCGACAGGTAGTGCCCCGACGTCGGAAGCTCCACGTAACCGACGACCCGTCTCAACGGGTGACCGGGCGAGTGCCGAGGTCAATCCAAAGATTCCGGGTGGAGATAACTTCCAGTTCAATGGTGCCCCGACGACCCGAAGCCGGTACATTCGCACGCCACGGTCTACTCAGCTGATCCCCGGCGGTGGACCTAGCCTACTCCGATAACCGAGTTTCATTTGCCTTGAGCCATTCAGCTCTCACCTTATTCATTGAGCCATTTAGCTCCCGCCTCGGTCGCGATCGCGAACGACTCGGATAGTCCCCGACGGCGGATCTAACCTACTCCGACGAGAAGTTCCCCGAAAGCGGGAGCTCCTCCGAACCCGGCCGTTTCGCCACGTTCTGCGGCTACGCGCTCGCCGCAAGCTGAATACAGTTGCGACGCTGTCGTTCCCATCCATTATCGACATATATATTCACGACTTCCACGACTCATGGTCCGCTATCCGTAACGGCTGCCTGCTGCTGCTCTATGCGCCAACTTCGTTGCAGGATGTCGGCTATCCTGGACGTCGCTCTTGCAACCGCTCTCCACTAGGCTGGTTTCTTGCACATTGGTATGACGAAGTCATCAGTGTTTGTGTCCGTTCCGCATGCCCCAACATCGCACTCCTCTCCGTTTCGAACCGAGGACATGTGAACAGGATGTGTTCAGCCGTTTCTGTCACGTCTGGGCATTGCGGACAGGTGGGAGAAGCCGCGTGACCAAACCTGTGTAGGTACCACTTGAAGCATCCATGGCCTGTTAAGAACTGGGTCAAGCCAAAGTTTAGCTCCCCATGAGGTCTGCTAATCCATGCCGACACACTTGGGACTAAGCGATGGGTCCACCTTCCCTTAGGCGAGTTGTCCCACTCTCTCTGCCATTTGGCTACCGTTGCTGCCTTTATATTCCTTCGAGCGTTATCGGTGCCCCTGAGGGCGTAGCACTCCTCGTCTTCCTCTACCACCAGTTTGATAGGCATCATGCCCGCGAGTACACATGCCGCTTCGCGAGATACGGTGCGATATGCGCTGATAACTCTCAGGCACATTAGCCTATGAGTACTCTCCAGCTTTCGCGCGTTGCAGTTTATGCTCAACGCTGACACCCAAGCTGGTCCTCCGTATCGTAGTATTGAAACCGCCACGCTTGCCAGCAGCTTGCGCTTGCTGGAGCACACCCTAGAGTTGTTCGCCATCATCCTCGATAGTGCCGCTATCGCCGTCGACGCGCGCTGGCAGGCGTAGTCGACATGACTTTTAAAGCTCAACTTATCGTCGAGCATCACCCCCAATTGTTTCAGAGATCTCTTGGAGGTGATGTCGCAGCCGCCGACTCTAATTGTCGCCTCCTGAACCGATTTCCGATTGTTAACGACTATCATCTCCGTTTTATGATGCGCCAACTGTAGCTTCTTGCTGCGCAACCATTCCTCCACTAGGCTGATCGAATAGGCTGCAGTCAATTCGACCTCTTCGACGGATTCTCCGTACACGGTCATGGTTACGTCATCGGCGAATCCCACTAACTTGACTCTTGGTGGGAGCTTTAACGGCAACGTACATCACGTTCCACAGCAATGCCTTCGTCTGTCTCGTAGATCAATACTCGATTCTGAAAGTAACTTCCCAGAATCTTGTACAACCCTACCGGTACTCCCACCCGAAGCAACGAGTTCGCGATCTCCATCCAGCACGCACTGTTGAATGCATTCCGCACGTCGAGTGTTATTACTGCGCAGTAACGTATACCGCGCCGCTTGCATTCGATGGCGACCTTTGCAGTGTCAACCACCGATTTAATGGCACCCAGAGTAGACCTTCCTCTCCGAAAGCCGAATTGCTCGCTCGATAATCCTCCTACCTCCTCGACGTACGGCGACAGTCTGTTCAGGATCAACTTCTCCAGTAGCTTCCCTACCGTGTCTATAAGACAGATTGGTCTGTACGCTGAGGGGTCTCCTGGTGGCTTGCCAGGTTTCGGTAACAGGACCAAACGCTGTCTCTTCCATATATCCGGGAATGTCCTCTCGTCCAGACACTTCTGCATGGCCAACCTAAACATGTTCGGGTTAGTCGTTCTGGCTGCCTTCAATGCCATATTCGGGATCCCGTCCGGACCAGGTGCTTTACTCGGGTCGAGGGACTTTGCCACCGTCAATATCTCTTCTACCGTCACCCTCTCCACCGCTTCATCATTTGCTACCCTCGCTGCTGGCGGCCAGTGGGTTGGGCCGTGGTGCGGGAATAGTGCCTCGATTATAGTCTTCAGCCTCGTTGGACATCGCTCGGGAGGAGCCAGTGCTCCTCTTGTTTTGGCCATCACCACCCGATAGGCGTCTCCCCATGGGTTCGAGTTGGCGCTCTGGCACAGTCTGTCGAAGCAGGCTTTCTTGCTTTCTTTGATGGCCTTGTTTAGAGCCAGTCTCGCTGCTTTGAATTGCTCGATGCGTTCCTCCCTCACTTCCGCCAAGCGTGTCCTTTGCGTTTTTCTTCTAGCCCGGAGACAGGCTGCTCGAAGGGCTGCAATTTCATCGCTCCACCAGTATACCTGTGGCCTGCAGTTCCGTGGTCGCACCTTCCTCGGCATGGTCGCGTCACAAGCTCGAGACAGGACCGCAACCAGTTCGTCGCCGCTTAAACTTCCCGTGTTTTCTTCCAGACCCATAGCTTCACTGAAGGTCCCACCGTCGAAGTGGGCGACCTTCCACGACCGGGTTGTGGGAGTAGCTCTCCGGCTTTCTCTTCTTGCCTCGCTGCCTATCCTGTACCGGATAGCTAGATGGTCACTGTGGGTGTAACCGTCGTCGACCATCCACTGCATATCACCGACCAAACTTGGACTGCAGAACGTTACGTCTATTATCGATTCCACTCCGTTTCGCTGGAAGGTACTTTTGGAGCCTTCGTTGCACAGCACGACATCCAGCTTGGCGAAAGCCTCTAGCAGCGTTTGCCCTCTCCGGTTAGTAAAGCGACTTCCCCACTCTATCGCCCACGCATTGAAGTCTCCTGCAATTACTACTGGCTTGCTACCCACTAGGTCTGATGTTAGCCGATCGACCATCTCGGTGAATTGTTCTATCGGCCACCTTGGTGGGGCGTAGCAGCTGCAGTAGTACACTCCATTTATTTTCGCTATAACAGTACCCTCCGCTCTTGTGTTCAGCACTTCCTGGATCGGGTATCTTCCCGTCGTACAAATCGCCGCTGATTTGGATCTATCCGCTACCCAGTTCCCATTATCCGCGGGGATGCGGTACGGGTCCGACAAGATAGCGACGTCCGTTCTCGCTTCTACTACCGACTGCCACAGCAACTGCTGGGCGGCCGCACAATGGTTGAGGTTGAGCTGCGTTACTTGCACGGCTTCCTCGTATAACCACTCAACGGGCACGCAGGTCCACCCATAGCGTGGTTATGTTCCTGCTTCCTGCTCGCGCATAGCGTACACGATGGTGCTTTCTCGCACGTGTGCGCCTTATGGCCTTCTTCGCCGCATCGCCTACATAGGTTACTCCTATCCGGCCCTTTGCACGCCCACGATTTGTGTCCCGGTTCGAGGCAGCGGAAGCACTTGTCGACTACCGGTGGTTGGTAGAGGCTGACTGGACATACTGACCAGCCAACTTTCAGCTTACCAACTTTGATCACCTTGTTAGCGTCGATGGCCGGTAACTTCACCGTGGCAATCTGCGTCCCCTGCGGTCCTCTTCGCAGACGGATGGACGCATTTGCTACCACCACTCCACCTTGGTCCTTGATGGCCGAGGCGATCTCCTCCGCTGTCGTGACCTCGTCCAGCTGCTTGCATTGGAGAGTCACTTCGTCATGTAGAGCCCCCACTTCTACGCTCTCGCCTAGGGACTTCCTGGGCTAGCGCTCCATATGAGGTACCATTCGCCTGTGAGCCCTTCCTTAAGACAAGGATCATCTCGCCCGCTCTCGTCCGCCTTATGCTACAAACCTCTTTACCAAGGTCCGCCAGTTTCTCGGCGCTGTGTGTGTGTATGTGTGTGTGTGTGTGCGCAAAACTACTCAAAAAATGTCACTCATTTTTCGGGCACTTATCCTCAACCGATTTGCTCGCAACAAGTTGCATTCGACGCAGAATCCTGTCCCATTGTTTCCTGTTTGAAATTGGTCAGATCGGACTATGGGATCAGAAGTTATGGACAAAATACAAATTCATACGAAAAAATCGCGTAAGAAAAGTCACTCATTTTTCGGGCCCTTATCCTCAACCGATTTGCTCGCAACAAGTTGCATTCGACGCAGAATCTTGTCCCATTGTTTCCTATTTGAAATTGGTCAGATCGGAATATGGGATCAGAAGTTATGGCCAAAATACAAATTCATACGAAAAAATCGCGTAAAAAATTTCACTCATTTTTCGGGCACTTATCCTTAACCGATTTGCTTGCAACAAGTTGCATTCGACGCAGAATCCTGTCCCATTGTTTCCTATTTGAAATTGGTCAGATCGGACTATGGGATCAGAAGTTATGGCCAAAATACAAATTCATACGAAAAAATCGCGTAAAAAATGTCACTCATTTTTCGGGAACTTATTCTCAACCGATTTGCTCGCAACAAGTTGCATTCGATGCAGAATCCTGTCCCATTGTTTCCTATTTGAAATTGGTCTGATCGAACTATGGGATCGAAAGTTATGGCCAAAATACAAATTCATACAAAAAAATCGCGTAATAAATGTCACTCATTTTCCGGGCACTTATCCTCAATCGATTTGCTCACAACAAGTTGCATTCGACGTAGAATCCTGTTCCGTTGTTTCCTATTGAAAATTGGCCATATCGGACTATGGGATCGAAAATTATACCATTTTTGCCTTTCTCGTATACTAAGTATACGGTAAAGGCTATATGATCGCTCCAAAAACAAACTTTTTATAGAAGGCCCGGAGACCCATAGTGTTATATACCAATCGACTCAGTTCGACGAATCGAGGTGATGTCTGTGTGTGTGTGTGTGTGTGTGTGTGTGTGTGTGTGTGTATGTGTGTGTGTGTGTGCGCAAAACTACTCAAAAAATGTCACTCATTTTTCGGGCACTTATCCTCAACCGATTTGCTCGCAACAAGTTGCATTCGACGCAGAATCCTGTCCCATTGTTTCCTATTTGAAATTGGCCAGATCGGACTATGGGATCGAAATTTATGGCCAAAATACAAAATCATACGAAAAAATCGCGTAAAAAATGTCACTCATTTTTCGGGCACTTATCCTCAACCGATTTGCTCGCAACAAGTTGCATTCGACGCAGAATCCTGTCCCATTGTTTCCTATTTGAAATTGGCTAGATCGGACTATGGGATCGAAAGTTATGGCCAAAATACAAATTCGTACGAAAAAATCGCGTAAAAAATGTCCCTCATTTTTCGAGCACTTGTCCTCAACCGATTTGCTCGCAACAAGTTGCATTCGACGCAAAATCCTGTGCCATTGTTTCCTATTTCAAATTGGCCAGATCGGACTATGGAATCGAAAAATATGGCCAAAATACAAATTCATACGAAAAAATCGCGTAAAAAATGTCACTAATTTTTCGGGCACTTATCCTCAACCGATTTGCTCGCAACAAGTTGCATTCGACGCAAAATCCTGTCTCATTATTTCTTATTTGAAATTGGCCAGATTGGACTATGGGATCGAAAGTTATGACCAAAATACAAAATCATACGAAAAAATCGTGTAAAAAATGTCACTCATTTTTCGGGCACTTATCCTCAACTGATTTGCTCGCAACAAGTTGCGTTCGACGCAGAATCTTGTTCCATTGTTTCCTATTCGAAATTGGCCAGATCGGACTATGTGATCAAAAGTTATGGCCAAAATACAAAATCATACGAAAAAATCGTGTAAAAAATGTCACTCATTTTTCGGGCACTTATCCTCAACTGATTTGCTCACAACAAGTTGCACTCGACGTAGAATCCTGTCCCGTTGTTTCCTATTGAAAATTTGCCAGATCGGACTATGGGATCGAAAATTATACCATTTTTTTTATGGAAAAATCGCAAAAAAAATGTCACTCATTTTTCAGGCACTCTTCATCAACCGATTTGCTCGCATTAAATTTCATTCGACGCAGAATGCTTCATATTTTCTTATTGAAAATTGGCAGATCTATGGCCAGACTATGGGCTTAGATGTTATTGTCAAATCACTATTTATTGTGAAAAAGAGTTCAAAAAAGTCTAGCTCACTTTTTTAGCACTTAGACTTCATCTATTCCCCAAGCAACACAAGTTCAACAAATCTGGTTGCAGTAACCTGACTGAATGACTGACTGAATCCGGTCATATATAAGGTACTGTGATTGATGTGGAATATGTGTGCTTCTCAGGTCGCTCGCAACAGATTGCATTCGACGCAGAATCTTGTTCCATTGTTTCCTATAGAAACTTGGACGGATCGTACGATTGGGTCAAAAGTTATGGCGAAAATACTAATTTTAAAACAACAAAATAAAATGCCATTTTTTGCAGAGAATTTTTTTTATGCATATAAACAAATATGAAAAATAAGACCAATCCACATATTGGTGTTATTTTAGATTTTTCCAAACCTTTTGAACGAACGAGAAAGGCACCATCACCGCTAGGTGGATTAATCTGGGTTTTTGGACATACATGCTGCATCATGTTGCTTTTCTTCAGCCTGTCTCGGCTCGACTCTGCTGCTGCTGCCGGTATCTGCTCAACATTGCTGTTTGTCGGGTCTGTAGGGTGGATTGCTGATGTTCTGGCTACGTTTCGGCTGATGATGGTCGCTTCGATGGTGTCGAGCCGAAAAAGCGGTCGGTGCAGAATTCATTCCCTGTTAAAAGGTGTGAGTGCTGTTCAATCGATGATGCGGTTGCTTCGCTTGTGCCGGTCAGCGCTATTTTATGGCTTCTCGGCAGACCCAGCGGCTGCTCATTCGCTGGTGTCTGCACCAATCAGAACGTGGTAATGGAATGATGCAAGAATTATGCGGTACCCATATTTATAGGTTCCCCTGATCTCAATGTTTTTCATTGAAAACAGTTTCATGCCTATTGAAACAAGTTTTTCGGGTCTTATCAAGCATGGACATGGAAGGCATACTTGAAATCTGTCGATTGAGGGGCTTACCGCAGAAATTCGTCCACTGAGACGAACACTATTAACGTTTAAAATCTTTCAACACAGCGTAACGCGGTCGATTTGAATATTTCGAGATGACACCCGGTATAGTAAAGAAAGACGTAAGTCCTACGTCAAAAATATGTACAACGCATGAATCATTGTAAGTGTATAAAAAAATAAACAAGGAAAAAATCATGAACTACCCTGCACCCCCTTAGCTGCCGACAGATTTTTTAGTCAGTTACACATGATTTCAACTGAGGTTGCCACAAAAATTATTCTAATAAATAGGGGAACTGTTCCGATCTCCATCTCACTGAACATATATTCCTTTCATCGCGAAACAAAGAAATACGGCACCAATTTCGTCACTTCTTTTTGTCAACATGCGTGTTCAATGCTGAAAAAAAAAAATCATAAAATCTAAAAACAAATCAAATAGCTTTCCATTGCATTGCTTTTGACGGGATGAACAACGCAGCTATGAGATGAAATCCAAGAGGAGTTCCCCTATGTCTTGGGCCTCTTCGAGTGGAAAAAATTGACTGGACAGTTAGGGATTTTTATTCTGAGATTTGAAGATTTGAATTGAAGCCATGGAATCATAAATGACAGATACAAGATTCATAAATTATTTGTCTACTTTCATGACCTTAGTTCATGGTTCCGGTGTGCATGAGTCATGATATCATGACCTAGATGGCAACTTCTCGTCAAATTAATCGGAACCATAAATGACAAATGCCAGATTCATGAATTATGATTCTGTTTTCATAACTTTGGCCTTGGTTCCGGAGTGCATGGTTCATGGTATCATGACTCCGTTTGTCACTTTTCGTCATCAAATATCGAAAACGTAACGCCAGGATTGCGTTACAACAGAAAGAGCCATGATTTCATGACCTTTTTTCATGGTGTATTTTCATAACATAAAAACACTCATTTTTCTCGAAATCATGACTCATTTTGTCACTTTTTAGCTCCAGATTTTTTCCCGTGTGGTAGTTGGCACTTGCGTTCCAAGATGTCGCCTATCCTGGTCGTCACTCGTGGGACTCCACTGCTCTGCTTTCTGGCACATTCTTCCGACGATGTTGTCGGTAGTAGGTGTTCGCAAACATTTCGCATACCTCCAACGACGCACTCCTCTCCACTTCGAACCGAAGACATGTGAAAAAATATTGCTTAGCCGATTTTGTCATGTATTGTCATCGTGGACTCAGTGTTGAAAAAAAAACTCAAAATCTTAAAGCTCATGAACGATTCAAATCAATCGTAAGTTGAAACGAATCCACCTCAGCACCTAAAAACCCATGGGTAAGGTGAATCATCCATTTGAATCATCGTAGGTTTTCTCTTGTTCTCCTTCGTTGACAATGCATTTCTCGCCGATTTGAATAGCTCAAAGTCTTCCTCCCTTACTTCCGCCGAATGAGCTTTTTGCAATCTTCTTCTAGTTTTAAGGTAGGTTGCACGAAAGGCTGCAATCTGCTAGTCACACGCTCGTGACAGAGCCACAACCGTTTCGTCAGTGCGGCTTCCCGTGTTTTCCTCCAGACTCATAGCTTCACTGAAGGTCCCACAATTTAAGTGGCCGACCTTCCACGCTCGGGTTGTAGGAGTACCTCGCTGCTTATCCAGTAGCGGATAGCCAAATGATCGCTGTGAGTGTAACCCTGGTCCATCCTCCACACTGGCCAAATTTTGGACTGCAGTATATTACATCTATTGTTGATACCACTCCATTCCACTCGAACCTCGAGAGACGTCACCGTTGCTCAGGACGACACACAATGGCGGAAACCCGGACAAAATCTCCTTTTTTTTGTTCGTTTCACAAAACTTGCATTTTTTAATTTCATACATATCTCGGGTACTTATTCAAAAGGACGTATGTGATTATGTAAGCAAAGATTCAAATGTCGATTTGTCCAATCTAATGGCACTCCCACGCAAACCAACACCACCAACATGTAGCCGAAGGCTTCTCCTACTTGTCTGAGGGATCATATCAATAATGTTGGAACTGGATGGCTGTATATTTTTTTTTTTTTGAGGCTAACAAAATGAATAAAAGAAGTACTTAATTTATTTCGTGTATTTACATTCACGCTTCGAAAATTGAACTCTAAACTATAGCATAAACCAAACTTGACCAAATTTTGAGTTCTTCAATTTATGTCAATTTTGAGTAAATTTTTTTAGCGTGTTAGCTCGACGATAAAACGACGCCAGAAAATTGCGAGCAGCTGCAGGAGTAAACTCCACTTATCTTCACTATAACTGCACCCTCCGCCCTTGTGTGCACCCCTAGCTGTATCGGGATTCTCCCGTCGTACATATCGTGGCTGATCTGGATCCGTCTCTTATCCAGTTATCCGCGGGTATGTGATATGGGTCCGCCATGACAGCAACGTCCGTGCTCATTTCGGCTACCGACTGCCACAGCAGCTACTGGGCGGCCGCACAATCACAATGGTTTTTTTTTCTGAGAAAAGGCATTAAATTCAATATCTCAGGAATCCACTAGACTACAGTCCATGTTTTTATATCAAAAGATAGAATTTTTGATACGGAATTTGATACCCTATCGTTTGTTCACGGCACGCATCCTTTTCTAGCAGTTTTGGCCGAAAAACGGTGTTTTTACCCTATTTTTACTCATCATATATTTTTATTGGGTGATTAGTTAATCATTATCAATTTTCAATCCACAGGTTCCAATCGAAAGCTGTTATGTCCCTTCATCATCCAGATGTATTAGTTTTAATTTAGACATACTGATCTTAAGGTACAATGGGGTTATATGTGTGGTATTTATGCAATGGAAGCATAGAAATCAATTATCTCATGATTTTTTTTGGGCTAAATCTTATGTTCTTATATCAAAAGAAAGAGATTTTCATTTCATGCACATGTTTGTGGCTGTTTTGAAAAGAAAAAATAGAACTGTTGCCCTATTTTCACTTATTAACACCTAAAAGACCAAAGTCTTCGGGACGATCAATGTAAAATTTTGTGACAATGTCCAGATTTTACCATAGTTTCGATTTCGAGTTGTGTCCAGATTCCTGATGATTCCAGATTTTCCCGGGAAAGTGATAGAAGAGGACATTTTCATGTTCAGCCAAAAGCATGTCATGCGACATCTCATTCTTCATGATTTCTCACGAATGAACGTTTGAAGAATCTGTAAAGTGCAAAAGGCCTCAAAAAGGCCTGATGGTTCCAGATTTTCCCGGGAAAGTGGTAGAAGAGGACATTTTCATGTTCAGCCAAAAGCATGTCATGCGACATCTCATTCTTCATGATTTCTCACGAATGAACGTTTGAAGAATCTGTAAAGTGCAAAAGGCCTCATTAGCCACTCCCGAAACCTCACGTAGTGCCCCGAGGGAAGCTGTAGGAGACAACATTTCCGTTTTCGACCAAAACAGGTCATGCGATAGCGCATTCTTCACGGTTTCTGGCGAATAAACCTGTGACGTCTTTGTAAGGGGCTAAAGATCACATTGGTCACAACCGGAACATTACAGGATTCCTCGGGGCAACCTGTAGTAGGGACCATTTCTTTTTGCAGACCAAAACGTGTCATGTGACAACTCATTCTTCACGATTTCTCGCGAAAATTCTTCTAACTTTGCGAAAAGTAAAAGATCTCATGGGCCACTCCCGGAACATTACGGAGTTTCCAGGCCAAAACAAATCATGCGACAACTCATTCTTCATGATTTCTTAACAATAAAAATCTAATGAGACTGTAAAACTCAATTGAGTTAAATTGCCATTCCAGGACCTACACAGGGTGCCCCACCCAAGTAACATTTTGAGTTTTATAACGCTCTTGAAGTCCATAATGTACTCTTCAAGAGTGCTATTAAACCATCATAAACCAAAATGTTACTAGGGCAGGGAAACGTCTTAGAGTGGATATTTCCATTGACAGACCAAAAAGTTTCATGCGATAGCTTATTCTTCACGGATTCTCACAGATAAGCTTTCGGCTTTTTTTTGTAAATGGCATGTAAATTGCATGTATTTACAAATCGTCATAATTTTGGTCGACGGTGACGGCGTTTTCAGCGTCACGCCGGAAACCATTTTGGGGGCGGCGGCATCAGCGGTTTTTAAATATTTTTTTCGGAATTTTTTAAATATTTTTCTGATTGTTTTTCGCGATATTTTCAAGTTATTACCTAGAGAATCTTTCAAATTTTGCCAGATAAATCTTATCATCAGGATTTTTTTATTATTCACGGGAAATACTTTTGAAATTTCCAAAGAAAGCCCGCACAATCATGGATCATACGTAGACCGCATCTGTTATAATTGAAGAGAATAAGTGTTATTGTAGCGATGGTCTCACTAATAGTAGTTAACTATAACTTATGTATTAACAGGAAGTGTTGATGTAGGGTTGGTATGGTGAATCACGCTTAAAGTTGTATGCTAACAATGAAGTGAATAGTGACAATATATCTTATAACGCATATGTAATTTCGACCTCATGGTATGTCGTTTTTAATTATGCGTGAGCGCTTCGGAATTCCCAAGAAAGTTTCATATATTCCAAATGAAAATGTTTGGAATTTTTAAGGAGAATAGGATTTTCCATGATGATTTCCTCGGCATATTCATCAAAATACTTTAAAATTTTTATGCATTTTTTTAATCATTTCTCCTGATATCTACTAAAAAATATGTGTGCAGTCCACAAAAAATCTTCGGAAATTCCACAAGAAATTGTTCTTAAAGCTAAAGGGTTATTCGGCCGAAAGACATTCGACGGAAAGCCAATTTCCGCCGTGCCACGACACTGCAGCCGATGGTTTTTGGCATCACGCCGCCGACACATTTGTGTTAGGGTACTGCAGCTACAATATCGTAAAAGTTTAGAAAATCTAGGAATAATCTTAAAAAGAAACTTCAAGAGCATTTCTTGTGGATTTTCTGGAAAAATCCCGTAACGAAATTTCCTGAAAAAACTTTGTAATTACTTTATACAATCCTAATTAAGTGCTGAAATTTTGAATAACTTGAAACAACTCGTGAAAATTAGGAAGAATCTCTCGTTGAATCTTTAAAAAAATAGCTTGGAGATTACTAAGCACAAAACAATCTCCAGTATAAAATTTAAAAAAATAGTTAGAACTCCGAAGAAATTTCCATGGGAGTTCTGTTTGAGAACTCAAAGCAATTCTGTTGGAAATACAAATAGGGTAAATCGTCCTATCGTTGTGATATGTCCTAATGTTGCGTTAAGTAGTGTTAAAATAGTCCATTCTGGATATAATAGCATTAAAAACAATTGTGGATACGCTAAAACTTTTTGAATTAACGACTAGAACAGCTGTTTGACAAAATTCCGTTTTTTTGTTAAATATCTTGGCTGTGCATATGCACAGCATATGTTTCGAAATGGACAAATTGATATGAAATTTGCGAAAAGGAATCCACGTGTCTTGGAGGGACTCGAACCCTCAACCTCCTACTAAAATTCCGTTCAAAATGATCATCAACATTGCTCAATGAAAATTTGAATCCTTTGAGCCTATTATTGCGGTAGTGCCAAGGTCTTATTGTAGTGGTATCGATCTCCATAAGAATTACATAAATTGAATTGAATTGAATTTTTTCGTCAAATTCTTTACAAGTCATTTCCATGAAAAGTTCTTCAGCATTTTCAAGGAGAACACTAAGCCTTCAGAGAAATTTTGAATGTTCAAGGGATGTACAACGGCAATGCCACATGAACACTTCATGGAATTTTCGCTGATTTTTACTTGGAACTTCGTCCAGAACTGAATTGGAATTTGTCAATGGAAATTATTTGGAATTCCCATTCCCCGTTCTTTGCGAATTCTTCCAATTTTACGAGGATTTTTTTTCTTCTGGCCATTATTAAGGATTTCTCCGGAAGCGACTTGGAATTATCCTCAGTGAATTCTTTGGATTTTCAAAGCATACATCTTTAGAATTCCAACGATTTTTTTTTAATTTTTGCCACAAATATTCTTCCTGAGGTAAAAGGTGTATACTGGGATTGAACCCACGACCTCCTGCGTATGAGGCAGAAGCGGTAGCCATATGACCACCAAGCCCGTTACTAAACTTTAAAGCAATCTAGGTTAAAAAATAGTTTTTAAAAATCAAGAATACCAAAAGCATTTCCTACACAGTTGGCAAAAAAATCGCTTTTTTATTTTTCACAATTTTCAACAATTAAATTAAATTTATTCAGTGAGTGCCAGGGTTTGCAGAAATCGCTCTCGAAATCGAGAGAAATCGAGATGACGTAGTTTCTGTATAGTATGATTGGCACTAACTACTCCGGTCTTAGTTTGAATGAATAAAAGTCATAATTTTAGTAATTTATGAATAGAAAAGAGTTTGTTCGTGTAGTTTGGTTGAAACATTTCTAACGAAGTTTTACGACTGAACACATTGCAATATCTTTTCGGGAACCATTAACCATCTACGCCACCATTCTACTTGCGAATAGTATTGGTAGTTCCGCTGCTAGTATTCGTGCAACAACATTCCATCGGTACACTCAAACCAGCTTTGGGAAAATCCGAATCGGGATTTTCATTCATTGAGAAATCTAAACCTGTGTGCTTTTCTCCCGACATAAAAACCACACAGCTTCAGGACAGCGCCAGCGTTGCCCGCATTCATATACAGACGGGTATGTAGGCAGACACACCACACAGCAAAATCCATCATCCCGAGCCGAGTCGAATCGAGTCCGTGCTACAGAAAAGCAGCAGAAAAGTTCCGTCAGCAGCTCTTCTTCGATTCCTCAAATAGGCCTAAGGATTGTGAAAAGTGATGGAAAAATGGGTTTCCTCATTTCATTTCCGTTTTATTTCACTGGTGCTACGAATTAAGCTTCAACAGTTCTAGATTTCGAAGGAGGTATATCTGCGGAGTGTTTAAATTTCAATGCCTTATACTGCATTAGTGGTTTGTCGCAAAGGTGAAAATCTTTACAGGATGCTTCCGACGCCTCAAGAGAAAATGTTAAAACAAAAAGGTTGAAAACGATTTGCTCTTAATAAGCAAAATTAATAATATTTGACTCAACTGTGTATATGTAGGCAAGCTTTTCGTACTGGGAAAAGTAGTGAAAATTAGGTTGTTGGTTTCTATGCACTCCACCATATTTTTCTTCGTCGAAAACTGGGAGGAGTGCAGAGAATATGAGAAGAAGAAGTATCACAATGGGGAGCAAATCGGGCCGAAGCAAAACTTCGAGAGTATCGGGGGGCGAAATCAGATATTTTTCTTCGATTTTTCCATCATCGTTAGTATTGCTACTGCTGCTGCTGCTGCTTCTTCCATTCTGCTATGCTACTATCACTAAGGGGAAGGATGGACAAAAAGTTTTGTCTTCCTTTCTCTGTTCGATGCGATAAGGGGCAGTCATCCAGCGGAATCCAACGCATAGCCAAGCGCAGTGAGGAAAATTCAAAGGAAAAAAGCTAGGAAAGGATTAACAGTAATGCGGTCGTGGAAATTTCTCTTGCTGTTTCGATAAAATTAAGTTTATGAGCCAAGTTTCGAGTGGAAAGAATCGCCAGTATAGTAGTGCGTGAGGAAGAAAACGCTCAAGAGTTATTGTGTTTTCTAAAAGGTTTTTCGTTGCCAATTCGAAATGTTTTTTTTTGTCACAGGAAGTCTATTTAAACTAGCAGAACTTTAATCTACCAGAATAAATCAATCGGATTGAGTGTATATACATGCCCCAAAGGCAGGGTGCAGCAAGAAGTGCCGAGATCCGATTAATGTGACTGCTGTAATAGTGATGGTGTTCGGAGTGAAATAAAACTCCACTAAAGTGAATTACCCGAGGGAAATGCTGTCCTTCCTGATAGTCCTGTCGAGTCCAAACGAGCTCGACAGCTAGAAAGAAAACGTGTGTGTGCAGTGTTCCAACAATAAAGCCCGTGCAGACTCGCAGAGAAAGAAAATATATGGTGCAAGGCGTCGGCGTGTCTCCCGGAGGTTTGGGGTGCTGAAGGAACGCCGTCGTCGCTAATTTGGATACTTTCTAATGGGAACGTTAACGTCGTCCTCGTCGACGGCCACCACCATCCCTGCTTCGCGATCGAAAATCAGTGGCACCAGCCATGAAGGTAAGTAGAGCACGTAACAGACAAGAGAGTGCATTTTTATGACCCAGTTTTTCCTTTTTCTACCAATCGTGTGAGGATATAATTTTATTAGACATTTTCTATATGCTATCCTTGTTCGTCAAGGTGTACTGAAGAGCTATATATTTACTAATGTCATATTCCAAATCAAAAAAATCGCCGAATTGGGGAAATGTATGTATGTGTGCGTATATAAAAATAATAACCACCTTAAAAAAAATTGCCACAATAGCACCGGGGGAAGTTATTTATTGCGGTTTAGTTGCTGTGCTAGAAAAATGCTTATAAAAAACAAGGATTGAATAGTGCAATTGTTCTTTGTCAAAAAACGACGAAAACGGTTTGCCTTATTTTTTTCCTGATTTTTTTCATTCTATCGCCCGATTTTGGTTGACTAAATATATGATGAATCAGTAAATTATGCTTGTAGTACTGGAGGTCGGGGCCCTCCTTAGCCGTGCGCCAAGATGCGCGGCTACAAAGCAAGACCATGCTGAGGGTGGCTGGATTCGATTCCTAGTGCCGGTCTAGACAATTTTCGGATTGGAAATTGTCTCGACTTCCCGGGGCATAAAAGTATCATCGTGTTAGCCTCATGATATACGAATGCAGAAATGATATACGAATGCAGAAACTATGGAAGTGCTCAGGCAACACGAACAGCCACGAGGCGGCAATGTCCCAGTGAGGATGTAATGTCAATAAAGAAGAAGAAGTACTGGATTGGCGGACTGGTCGCTAAACTAATGTAACGGTTCAGCAATATGGCAAACAGGTTGTATACTATTTCGCCGAAAAACATTTCGCGGAATTTTTTTTCGCGGTACGACATTCCGCGGAATGTATCAACTCTCCGAAACACATTTCGCGGAATGCATCTATTTTCCGAAAGGCATTTCGCGGAATGTACCTTTTCACCGAAAATCATTCCGCGGAATGCCATTTGACCGAATTCAGTTAGAATAATTATCATTCAAATATTTACCGATTTCTGCTTAATTGCATGCAATACAGGCAATTGTTTAGATTTAATGCAAACCCGACCCGTTCCCGAGAATTTTTGCATTCGTAAGCCCGTACTCGACTCGAGCCCGACATAATTTCATTATTTATGCCCGCACAAAAGTTTTCCCAGGAAAATTCAAACTAGATATGTGTAAAAAAATGTAAATCGAAACAACGAACTAGCCTCACAATTAACAAAACTGAATAAACTAATTTTCAGTATTTTATTTCTTAAGCCCGTACCCGATTTTTTTATCTAACAAACCCGTACCCGACCCGTACTCGATATTGTACTTATTTTTCAAACCCGAATCCTGCGATTCGGGTTGCAGGTTTCAAAACCTGAAACCCTACCATATGTTCTGCCCGGTATAATGCGAAAGGAGTTGCTAATGTCGTCTTTCAAAAAACGGTCTTCCCAGTATAAGGCGAAGGGAGGGGTTACGCTTTCTTTAAATGGATGCTTTTGCCCGGTATCATGCGAAAGGTTCCTTGCCTTGGTGCCTTAATGCCTTCTTTAAAAGAACGCGTCTGTCCGGTATACAGCGAGGGGAGGGATAACGCCTTCTTTAAATGGATGCATCTGCCTGATATAAGGCGAAAGGAGTTGATAATGCCTTCTTTAAAAGAACGCGTCTGCCCGGTATAAGGCGAAGGGAGAGGTAACGCCTTCTTTAAATGAATGCGTCTGCCCGGTATAGGGCGAAAGGAGTTGATAATGTCCTCTTTAAAAGAATGCGTCTGCCCGGTATACGACGAAGGATGGGGTAACGTCTTTTTTACGCGTCTGCCCAGTATAAGACGAAGGCAGGAGTAACGTCTTCTTTGGACGCATTTGCCCGGTATAAGTCTTCTTTAAATGGATGTATTTGCCCGGTATAAGGAGCAATTGAAATTTTGAAAACTACTTCTACATATTCTGGGAGGCCTTCCTTAGCGGGAAAATGCGAGGCTGCCAAGAAAGACTATGCTGAAGAAGGCTGGGTTCAACTTCTGAGCCGGTCTAGGAAATTTATCATGAATTTTTTTTTCGACTTTTTGGTATAAAAGTTTCAACGTCAGGGTGTCGACTACCTGGAAAAACCTGGAAAGTCAGGGAAAGTCAGGGAATTTCGTTTTGGACCTGGAAAGTCAGGGAAAGTCAGGGAATTTTGATTAAGGTCAGGGAAAAAATCACAAATCCAAAAATTGAAAATTTATAGTGATTTTTTTTTTAATTCGAGCAATATACTAATCCAAGGACACACACCATTTATAACGATTAATAAAGGTACTGAAACGTTGGATCAGAATTAATATTGCGTTTTATCTGGTCATCAGACTGCATAGCCGATAAGCAATACTCAGAGCAGCTACAGTCGACAACCACCTCCACTATCAAGCTAAAAAGCTTATTTTTTGTGTGGCCGTTGGCAGTATTTAGACTAAAAGTCTACTCCGGGCCCTTTTAATGTCCCCCATGGTAATCGAGTTTGTTTCTATTAATCTTGAAGAAATAACAGAGGTTCCAAAGTCGTGTTACTCAAATGGTCACTGTTGAGACCTGATCCAAATAGTCTTTTTAAGTCCCCCTTTATGTTTTAGATTATTTAGTTTGAGTGGTTTTGTGCCGGAGTCGTTTTGATTTTTTTTTGCAGTTTCCTTATTAGTAGAGTTTGAGTTATGGCCCAAAGTTCAGAACTGTTCAACAATCAATCATCAAACATGTTTAACTTACAACCAATAACTGGATATTTGCAAGTTTGTTGAAAGAAAACGCCGAATAGTAACTTTGTGGACCTGTGTCGGCCCTCCACTGCATCAGCATCATCTACAAACAAAATTATGTAGGTAATGTTTTAACCCTATTTCCGCCCACGACATTTTTTGAAAATTTCATTAGGAAGGAATCATCTTTGAAAAAATGCTAGAACAAAAGTTATTCGGCATAGATAAAATTGGTGGAAAACAAAAAAATGATTGTAAATCAATATTCAACCGATTGTTTTCAATAGTTCAACTATTTGTACTCAAAATTGATTATATTTGCAGTCTAATGAAACCATAAAGATGTGCCTAATATTACTTTTTGTTGTTGAAACAATACGATGAAGGTTAGAAGGTGCAAAGTTTGATAATGATTCACAGACACCATGGGCGGAGATAGGTTTAAAAACATTCATGAACTTCCATTTGGTGATGGGCTTCTAAAATCGATTCTCACATCCTTAGGTGGTCATGTAGAGAGAATGATAGTGGATAAACGCATCATATGGTCTAACTCGTGTACGTAGGTGGCGATGGTCTCAATTAAACGTTACTCGATACTGCATAATCATGCTCGGATGCAAGAGGAGGATAATGTTGTTGTCAATGGTAATGTTTCAATATTACATTCGCTGCTTTAGATGATTATAAAACAATTTCATCAGGAAATATTCAGGTTGATCTTCGAGAATTTTGTCCAGAAATTACTTCAGAATTCTCACTGAAAAATTAAAAAATCCCATGGGATTTAAAAAAGCCGTCTCGATAGGTTTTATCCTGAAGCTCCTCGATGGATGTTCAGTTGATTTTTTTTTTCAAAAGCTCCGCTCCAAAAACTTTGTATATTGTATGGTATTCACTCAAATTTTAACTAAATGTCTTCGTGAAGGGATTCATATAAAAAATATATAAAGGAATCTTCAAACATATTTCCACGAGTTCTTCAAAAAACTATTAGATGTTCCTTATTAAGTTTCATTGCTTGTTGCAGTTGTCTCACATCTAGTTGATAGTAGTTAAACTTTCTATAAATAAAACAATGCTGGAACTCCAAGACCATTTTTGAAAAAAAAAAACAACTGAAAATCGATCAAATTACTGGAGTAGGTGAAGCTCCCCTCAGCATTTGAGACTAGTTATGGCACTTCTTCACAAACATTCCCTATTTTTGATATTTTTCCATGGGACCATTGATTTATTTAAATAGAAATTAAACGACCTGAGTGTATTCAGACCAAATTATTTAAATTCTTGCAGTGGTTAGAATGTTTTGCTGGGCTTAATGTAAGTGCTGCATATAGATTTATTCGAGCTTGTAGAGATTGCATTCTTGATTATCTGGATGATACCAAGCAACCCGTAACTATTTTTAGAAGTCCATAAACTCTACAGAATAAGAATTCTTACTCTGTAAGTATACTTGAGAGCCATTAAGGTTTCTCGATGTTCACGGAAATAACTTATCCGGAAGATTTTTTAACGGCTTTAGAACGATCGCTAGAAGCTTTCACGATTGTTTAGAAAGAGTTCAAAAGTCGTGTCAAAAGATACAAGATTTCTCACAATTTTCCACAAAGATAATAAAAACTTCAACGATTTGAAGAAGTCCGTCAGTAGTCTTGGAGGTCTCCAGGGAGTCCGTGAGAATTCCAAATGGTGGATGTGGACACCAAAAAACTTATTACATTAATTGCAGCTAATTTTACCGATGTGAATTTTGAAAATCTTTCAGGAGTTCTGCGCATTTACTTAGATCTTTGCGAACGACTTGAATTACCTATCGATATTCTACGAATCCTTAATGTTCTATTTCTAGAAGTGATTAGACTTCCAGTAGCTCAGGAATTCATATGGACTTCAAGGATTCACACATGCAGAGATTTTCATACGCTTTAAAAAAAACATTTTTCATACCTGGAATTTTTCGAGGAATGGTCTGGAAAGTCAGGGAAAGTCAGGGAATTTTATTCTCAAATTTGAGTCGACACCCTGAACGTGTTAATCTCGTGTTAAACAAATGCAAAAAAATGGTACCATGGCTTAGAAACCTCGCATGTAATAATTCTGGAAATTCTGAATGGACAAAGGCTATTATTATTAATATTCCGCGAAATGGTGCATTCCGCGAAATGGTACATTCCGCCAAAAGTCATTCGGCGAAAAGGTACAAACCGCCAAATGTCGTACCGCGGAAAGTTACAAACCGCCAAATGTTATTCCGCGAAATGTTCAACCGCGAAAAGGAATTCCGCGAAATAGTTTTCGGTGAAATGTTATACAATCTGGCAAACATGTTGCCCAACAAACCTCAAAATAGGGTTTTTACTTTAGACGAACAACTTAAAACTGATTTTAGCTAATCAAACTGACTTTTTGTGATAAAAAATATGAAATTAATTCCTCTAACACTGCAATGGATTACGACTAAAGGGATCGTTTTGCACCATTCTCTCTAGGACCGAGCTTGCTCTAAGGAAAGCATAATAGTTCAAAGAACATCCCTTGAACATAAAAAAACTAATGGAAAATTAGAATGATTTTCCGCGGATATCTACATATATCTTCTATCTTTCTTCTAATCTAGTCTATACAAACAAAAACGCATAACTCAAAAACGGCTGAATGGATTTTCTTCATTCCTTTTGCAAATATCTTCGTTATCGTTTCCGACGGGTTTTTATTATGTTTCCTCATGCAAAAACACTAGAAAAGTTGAGTAGGGTAGAAGTTCCGATAGTCATGGGTGTTTGCGTTAGTATTGGTTTTACACAATATACATCTTAATCGCAGCAACCTATATAGTCTATCAATTTTTTGACAAACATTCAAAACAGATTGAGATTTGCATCAAAATCGGTAAAGTATCTTTAAAATACCTTATCTTTTTCAATGCTATGTTTCTAAAGTTACTAGTCCCACATAAAAACAACGGTATTCGCAACTATAGGAACACGAATTAAAAAATACCGAATTATTTCATCCAGAAATTGCTTCAATCATTCAATCAAAAATTCCTTCAGGTATTCCTTTGAAAATTCCTCCAGGAAATGAAATTGGAAATTCCTTCAAAGAGACATTCTAAGAATTGCTTCGAAAATTTCGGAACTTTCTCCAGAATTCCATAGAAAAATTCCTTTAGGTATCCTTCATAAAATAATTTGTCCGGAAGTCCGGAAATTTGTTTGGGACTTTCTTCGGGAATTCCTTCAGAACTTCGTACGGATATTCCTTCAGAGAATCATTTGACGATTCGTTTGTAAATTCTTTTACGAGTTGCTTTAGCACATTCCATGGAAATTTTAATGTCTTTATTAATGAGATTTTCAGCCCACGGCTGGCTCATATCAGATTCCTCGGAAATGTTTTAAGGAATCCCTTTAGAAATTCGGTCGGAAACACAGATGATGAAAAAGTATAAAACTGCTAATGTCGCTCCAGTTCATGTGACCAACATCTATTCTGCCCCCACTCACATATTAGTCCCATACCGTTTTTTTCGCATACTGAGATAATAGCTATTGAAGTTCCAAATCGCATCTTCCATATGAAACTTTTAATAAATCTAATTAATTGAAACATCATCGTATCTTTCTGAAATTTTGCTAAGTTGTTCATCATTCGCTGGATTACCGTAAAGCGATTTAGTTTGATCGAAACATTGTTTAGTTTTGAACAATTAGTTCATGTAAATTCTTAGTGGGTCTGTTATGCGGGTACTTTCAATATTGGACTATGGCTTGATATTTTTTTCACTAATGACATACAAAATCGCAGTTTTTATTATGATTTATGGAAGTACATAAGAAATGAACCCTATTCATTGGGTTAACTCAAAAGTGACGAAATATAAAATGGGACTGTTATGCGAGTGGGGGCAGTATTGTGCTCAAACATAGCAACCAAAAAACCGGTAGTATAAGTGTCAAACCGATGTTGTTGATGCAACCAATCATACACTACAACATGATAGACAGCATATGCCAAGTTAAGCTTATTGAAGCCAAATAATTTTAAATGGCAAAATAAATTTAATGGTTACAGCGCCTCTAGCGTTTTAGTACTTATGCTCTACTGGGAATACATTCGGAATATTTTTGAAATCCTTGGGGATTTTTTAGGAATTCATTCGAAAATTATAGGAATTGTTCTGGATATTCTTAGGAATATTCCTTTGGAGTTTCCTTCAGAAGTTCCTTCACGAATTTCTTTGCAAATTTTAATAAATTCCTTCAGGAATTTCTTCGGAAATTATTTCTAGAATTCCTAGAGGAGATTATTTTCGGCTAGGACACGTGATTCCTTTCTAAAACCATCCAAAAATTCGTTTGAAAATTGATCCAGAAATTTCTTCGAAAGTTCTTCCAGGAACTGCCTTGAAATCCTTAATTTTTTTTTTGTCTTTGTTAAGGAGACTCAGAATCCTTAATTATTATATATTTTTTATTACATTCATGAAGAATTTCCGAGCGAATTCTCAGAAGATTTTACAAGCAAAACCTAATTGATTTCCCGAATAAATGCTTAGATCTCTTTAGGTATTGCTTCGCGGATTGTTCAGAAATTCCTTTGAAGCTGAATAAACTTTTTTTTGTCCATAGATCGGAACAACGATCCATACGTGTTGAATTCCTAAATTTGTTATTTATTTTTCATGTTTGAAAGTTCCCTGATTGTGTCAGAAATTCTCTGATAATTCCAGCATTTTTCCAGGTTTTCCAGGTAGTAGTCACCCTGTGGAAATTCTGGAAAACTCGAAGAACTTTCCATGGAAATTTAAAAAAATCTCGTTATTATAATAAATTTCCTATGAAAACTCCTAACAATTTCCATTGAAATCGAATTTTTTTTCTCATTTTGAAAAATTTCCCGCGGAAAATTTCTGGTGAAAACTCCAGCGAGTTTCCCGTAAAAACTCCTTAGAGTCTCCCGTGGATGTTCCGAAAAATGTTCAGTGTAAATTTGACAAAATATTTTGTTGAGTATTCTGGAGTACAAAATTTAGAACAATTTCTCATGAAAATTCTGAAAAGTTTCTCATGCAAATTTTGAATTATTTTCCCCTGAAATTCCAAACAATTTTTCTTGGGAATTACAAAGAGCTGCAAAGTAGTTCCTATGGAAAATTCGAAAATAATTTCCAATGAATATTTAGGGAAAAAAATTCTGGAAGAGATGCTCCCGTTGATGTCTTGAAAATATCCCGAAAACATGAAAAAAAAATCTTCGAGAACCTTATAAAAAAACACCACGCCGATTCACGCCGCCGCCGCCGCCGGTTAAAATGGCTTTCGGCGTGACGCCGAAAACGCCGCCGCCGTCAAAAATTCTGACAAACGCTGCCGCCGTCGATTCTTGGACCGGCGCAGACCTCTACTTCCCGGTAATATCATTTTCTAGAATAAAAGAAGGATTTATTTGGCGGAATTTATGTATCCAAAAGTCAGATCTGCCTTATTTTGATCAATGGATGTTCCTTAACCATTCTTTCACTTTTCTCATCAAATAACTGAGTATCAATAACAAAAAGCAATGACCCGACAACTGGTTTAAGCAAAATCAAATTCAATTTGCGATATCAAACTAGTAACTCCGGGCAAGGTCGGGTGCATACAGCTAGTTCAAAAATAATCCCATGAAACTTCAAAACAAATTTCTGTGAAAATCCTAAGCAAAATTCCGTAAAATTTTGGAAGAGTTTCCCATGAAAATTTGGAATAAGTTTCCGTGGAAATTAGAGAAAACAATAGCAGGGCAGGGACACGGCAGGTATTTCCGTCCATCGTCATAGGTGCTAAAACCAACGTCCATTTTCTAGAACTCCGCTATATCAAAACGATTATCTTGAACTTACGATTTGGTACGGATGAGTTTGGCAAAATAGTAGTTTGTGCAACTAGTTGCAAACAGATGATTTTTTAACATTTATTACAAGACGCAGAGAATACGCTATTTGAACACTCACCCAAGCTAATTCGGAAAAATGCAGTCATGTAACTACTGTCCTAATGTTGATTTTTTGCTATAGCACCCAAATGAGTGTTATAATGAATTTTATGCAACCCATTTGCATAATGGTCATTGAAATACCCATTCTGTTGGTATGGAAAAGTAGGCCGTTTTATCACTCAAATGACAACTGTAAACCAGGTATTATGATCAGAAATTGCAAAAAAGTGATTTTCCTATACAGGTTTTGAAGTTTGTATTTTGGCTATAGCTTTAGATCTCATATTCGAGCCAAATTGATCTAAAAAAAAGTATGCGCCGTCGCGCCACGCAAAAGCCAACAATAATTTTTGGCCTCACACCATCGTCGACATTTTTGCATCGACCGGCGTGTCATTATTTAATGTTTGTCTCGCTGCTGCTTAATAATTTTCTACGCCGAAATTCAAAATTGTAGAAATCCTTCCGATTTTATCGTGGAAATTTGAAAGAATCAGAATCCAAGAAATTTCCTTTGAACTTTCAAAAATAAACCCGTTGGAATCCCGAGGTAGTTTTCGTGGAAATTTAAAAGAATTTTCCATGGAAATTTTGGGGAATTTGAATGCACAGTCCAGAAAAAAAGGACAGTCCTCAGGAAATTCTCAAGGTTTTTTTCTGACGAAGGTCCGTTTGGCCGAAATTCTTCGTGGTCTAAGGCCACGAGGACGAAAGTTTTTTGGCCGAATATGTCATTTGACCGAACAAACCGAAACCTAGCTTGCGAAAGTGATTTGACCGAACATTGTCAACTTATTGTATATTTAACCATTTTATCACTAATAACTTTTCGTTAGTTTTTCGTTGAAATGAAAAACCTTCAGAATTCGTATGTTCAAAGGAGGGGCAGGTAAAATGAACACTGTCTGATGGTAAAATGACATTTAATTTTTAAATTAAATAATGTAAATATTAAATAAAAATTAAATAAGTAAATATAATGACTGAAGATAACGAAAGCCTTTTGAAAAATCTGGTAAATTTTTCAAAAGTCTTTACTAATCAAAATAATAAATAAAAATCAGATAGGATGTGTACGAGACACGACCGCAAGGTACACGTTGGACAATATCTCGGTTTTACCTTTACTACTAAAAAGTTGTGGTTCTGGAAAGAACCGAATTATTTTCCATAATGCGCCTTTCCAGCAATAAAACCAAATCAGAATCTTGATATCAAATTTCACATTACTGATACTGATGTCCTCCATGCGAATAAATGTTTGCATCTCCCTCCGACGCGCGCTACGAACGGCAACTTTCTACTGTCACCAAGCGATCAATTTTCACTTTGAACCAAATTCGTCCATACTTAACCTTCCCTTGTATAGAATGTCCTGATAAGAATCTGAACAAACAAACAGCAACCACTCAATAGTCCGACGCGTGCTTGTAATTCTGCTGCCGAAGTCAAATTTCTGCTGTTGTCGCCAAGCGATGATGTTTTGCACTGTGATGAACATTTGTTTCGGCTCAAACTTGTCTTCTGTAAAATTGAGGTCCTGAAAAGAAGCGATTTACTTTCAATAATGAGTCTTCCCAATTAACTACAATAAAACGACGCTAAAAATCAACTACACAGTGCCTGCGTAATATTGACTGATTTTTGCCATCTCCATAGAGCAGGTGACAATTGAGTAAATCAGTTCTAGGCGTTTGAGGCTATTCTACTCAATATATTGAGTACCGTCAACTGGGGGAAGATGATCATTGAGGTGAAGATGATCATTTGATGTGTCAGTCAAAAGTGCTATTTTTTTTGCCGCTGGGTACAAATCCGAGTTTTTCGATTATAATCATGAAAATGTATTTTGTGGAATAAAGAGAGAGATAGTCATAAATGATGCTATTTTCGTTTCAAATATTGACTTCTTAGACTTCTTTACATAGGAAATTCTACATTCATACAAATAACCTAGTGTATTTTGACTACTAGGTCATAATGGTTTTAGTAGAGCTGTCATGATCAACTTCACCCCAAAACCAGATTATTCAAAAAATGTGTGATAATTTAATTTATTTTAATAAATGCGAACGCATTTCAGAAAACTAAAGTTGTTGAGTATTGCAACGTATAGCAGTTATTGCATGTTTTTTTCTAAAAAATGATCATCTTCCCCCCAGTTGACGGTAATAACAAGTGTACCCAATTTTGAGTAAAATTGTGTTATTTGAATTTTAGCTTCGAAGAAATGTCAAAATAAAATTTAGAGCATTTTACTTGTTTACGAGCGAACATTACATGAAATGGGAAAAAATAAAATGTTAAAAAAGAAAATTGTTAGCAGTAAGGTGCTTACGGGACATGCAACCGCATGAATTTCCGGACTCGAATTGTAAATAATGTTTTTCGTGAGAAAGAATAATATTTGCCATTTATTTCGTGCTACAGTCTCATTTTGGATGAAAAACAACCATGTGTAGAAAGAGAACAAATGATTGATATAATCAATCCAAAACAAGATGAAAAAAAATCACCGTAAATAATACAATAATAATTTTGTAGGGTAAAATTAGCTCAACCACTGGGTCAAATGTAAACCATTTTTTTGCTTTGCTTTGCCCATCTCTAGATTGAACTTGATGATTAAAATTTTGTTATCATTTAGTATAAGTTACTGCTACTGCTTAGTGAAATTCAAAAACGAACTGTTAGACAGAGTTGTAGAAAAACCTTTGCACTAGAAGTTCACCATACAACGCATTTTAAAATTTAGCCTCTGGTATGAGTTATTGGCAAACTACTAAATGATCGAACGCTGATTACTAAATGATCGATAACATCCTTGAAACCAGGTAGTAAGTGATCCTTCCGTTCTTGCGTTTAACCAAGACACCAACCTTTTTGGATTGTTTCACCATTCTCTTCATAACTTTTGAAAGCAATGACCGTCGACTAGAGTGTGCCAATTACAGAGGGATCACCCTTCTGAACTCAGCGTACACAATTCTGTCGCGTATTCTGTTTTTACAGACTGAGACCGCTAGAAGAGTCCTTCGTCAACGAATACCAAGCAGGTTTTCGTGAGGGTCGATCATCGACGGATCAGATGTTTAGCCTGCGGATGATCATTGATGTATTCCGGGAGTACAACTTGCAGTCTTACCAAAGTTTTTGTTGGTGTATCGGGTAACCACCCCCTCCCTCTATTTTTATGGCGATAATGGACATCAATGTGCTTGCCTATACGTTTCATTCTAGTGTCTTCTTTCATTTACCTCGAGGACACAATTGACGAATTTCGCGCCAACTCGACCAGCGGTTGGCAGCACCATCTCCGAATCGAATGAAACTTGGTGAGCATAAAGATATAGTATTTCTAAGCCACTCTGCATACTTAGTTTTTCAAAAATTGCCAAGAGCAACATTTCATAAGGGCTTAATTTTTTATCATTATTTTTTTTTTAATCGATGTAACTCTAAAATGAAAAGACTTACAAAAAAGTGTTGTATGGCGGATTGTCGTAAAATTCCCAGAAGTAATTTGGAAAAATATCCAAAAAATAAAAAACCGATTTTTTCACTGAAAAAAATTAGTTTTAAAAAATAAAATCAATATTACAAAAAAATCTCATCTTAGAAATCGATGATTTTTTTCTGCAGATAGGTATTTCAATTATCTAACTTTTCTGGGAATAATGTTTCTGTGACATATTTAAGGAAAAAAAGTTTTTCTAACAAAAACTTTTTTCATTTCCATATTGAGTGAAAATTTTTCAGCGTGTTTTATGTTTTATCAGCGCCAAATATTGGTTCAGCAGCCTATCATCAATCAACGACACATTTTGGACGTATAAAAATTTGTTTAGGAAGCAATTTAGCATAATCTAACATTAATGTGGACCAACATTTGAAAAGGGTTTATATTTTCTTTGATTTTTTGTATCGAAGTAACTTAAAAACAAAATGGGTTCACAAAAAAAAAACAAAGTCATAAGGGTAGCAGTCATTGTTATTCTCAGCGTTTGTTTTAATGAATAAAATAACCGTTGAATTACCTGAAGATGTCGTACGGTGCAAAATTTGAAAAAGTCTTGTTTATTCATTGCTGTTGACTACCCATTAATGAGTAGTCAAGTAGAAATGAGAATTAAATGTAGTAGCAATTAAAATTGAAGAAAAAATAGATAATAAAAAACGAAAAAAATATTATTTTTTGAATGACCGTTTATCTGAAATCCCCCTAATGAAATTATCTACCGAGCTTCTCGTTTGAAATCAAAATGTTTATCTGATAAAACAAATTGACCTCATTTTTTTTTTGCGCCAATTTTAATCTTTACATTTATTGTTTTATGTTTCAGATTTTACAGTTTTGACAAATTTACAATAGCTCATCAAATATCACAATTTTGTAAAACTGGTCATTTGTGTGTAACATTGATATAAGAAATCTAGGAAAATATACGACTTTCTTAAATGTTGGTCCACATTAATGCCAGATTATGCTAAATTGCTTCCCAAACAAATTTTTATCCGTCCAAAATATGTCGTTGGTTGATGATAGGCTGCTGAACCTAAATTTGGCGCTGGAGGCATAAAACACGCTGATACATTATCACTCAATATGGACATGAAAAAACTTTTTGATAGAAAAACATTTTTTCCTTAAATATGTCACAGGAACATTATTCCCAGAAAAGTTAGATAATTGGAATACCTATCGGCAGAAAAAAAATCATCGATTTCTGAGATGAGTTTTTTTTATAATATTGATTTTAATTTTTAAAACTAATTTTTTTCGGTGTAGAAATCGGTTTTTTATTTTTTGGATATTTTTCCAAATAACTTCTGGGAATTTTACGACAATCCGCCATACAACACTTTTTTGTAAGTCTTTTCATTTTAGAGTTACATCGATTTTTAAAACATCAATGGAAAAAAAATAGGCCCTTTTCAAATGTTACTCTTGACAATTTTTGAAAAACTAAGTAAGCAGAGTGGTTTAGAAATACCATATCTTTATGCCCACTAAGTTTCATTCGATTCTGAGATGGTGCTGCCAGCTCCATAGAAGGGTTGGCGCGAAATTCGTCAATTACTAGGACCTGATTGTACCAATTTGATTAATGATGATCGGATTTAACGAGACGTGCCCAAAATTTGTCTATCAAATTGATCTTCTTGAAATTGAGGTTTTTAGAGTAAAGTTTCATTAAGACAAACATACACTGTCGGATGATTATAATAATAATAATAAACAATAAACATCATAAATAAAGTACAACATCTCATATGCCTGGATTTGTAATGTAAGTAAAAGACAAATACTGAGGACATCATGAAAGCTTTGGTTGATACGATAGACCATTTGATTCAAGCTCAAATACAATTTGGAGATCTTACAACATCTCAATTGCCTGAAACTGCGAAGCAAGTGAAAGACAAATTTTCAGAGAACATAATTGAGTTGATGGCGCGGCTGGGGACTTCATGGAAGCTGAAAGACAAATATTCAGAAGTGAAAGACAAATATTCAGAGGACATAATTGAGTTGATGCCGCGGCTAAGGACTTCATGGAAGCTTTGGTTGATTCGGTAGACCATTTGATTCAAACTCAAGGACAATTTGGAGATCTTACAACATCTCAATTACCTGAAACTGCGACGCAAGTGAAAGACAAATATTCAGAGGACATAATTAAGTTGATGCCGCGGCTAGGGACTTCATGGAAGCTGAAAGACAAATATTCAGAAGTGAAAGACAAATATTCAAAGGACATAATTGAGTTGATGCAGCGGCTGAGGACTTCATAGAAGCTTTGGTTGATTCGGTAGACTATTTTACTCAAACTCCAGGACAATTTGGAGATCTTACAACAACTTTTATGCAGAGTAAGCTCAACGACCTTGCCGAGCGCTCCTCTTCGGCAGGTTTAGTCACCAACGTCAACAAAACCAAATCGTTGGATGTAAACACGGTGACTCCTTCCAGTTTCACAGTAGCCGGGCAACCAGTGGAGAATGTTGAAAGCTTCCAATATCTTGATAGCCAAATGGCGTCAGACGGTGGTATCAAGATCGACATAGGCGCATGGATCAAGAAAGCAAGAGCTGCCTTTGCGAGTTTAAGAAATATCTGGAAAAACAGGCAGAAAAGTGAACGCACCAAAATACGAATTTTCAACTCTAACGTGAAATCTGTGCTGTTATACGCTAGCGAAACATGGTGTGTATCAGTGGAAAACACTCAACGGCTGCAGGTGTTCATTAACAGATGCCTGCGGTATATAATTCGGGCCTGGTGGCCTCACAACTGGATCTCAAACAACGAGCTCCATCGTCGTTGTCACCAGAGGCCGATAGCAACAGAAATTCGGGATCGGAGGTGGGGCTGGGTCGGCCACACTCTACGTAGGGCGGAAACGAAATCTGTAAACAAGCATTAGACTGGAACCCAGCGGGACATTGCAGCAGAGGCAGACCCAGAGGCTCATGGCGGCGAAGCCTCAATAAAGAAATAAAAGAAGTCGACCGAAATCTAACCTGGCAAAAGGTTAAAGCGATAGCCGGACAACGCTCAGGATGGAGATCTTTCAAGTCAGCCCTTTGCACCATCGGAGGTGTACAGGATCCATAAGTAAAGTAAGTTACAACAACTCAAATGCCTGGATTTTAAACGCAAGTGAAAGATAAATACTCGGAGGACATAATTGGGTTGATACCACGGCTGGGGGCATCATGAAAGCCTTGGTAGATTCAATAAACCATTTTACTCATACTCCAGGACCATTTGGAGATCTTACAACATCGCCTAAGCCTGGATTTGAGACGCAAGTGAAAGAAAATTACTCGGAGGACGGAGGTTATACTGCGACTGAGAACATCATAAAAGCCTTGGTTGATTCGATAGACCATTTTGCTCAAACTCCAGGGCAATTTGGAGATCTTACAACATCTCAAATGCCTGGATTTGAGATGCAAGTGAAAGTCAAATACCCAGAAGACATATATTACGGCATATTATATTAGCATATTACATATTACATTACGGTATATTATATTACGGCATATTACGGCAGAGGACATCATGGAAGCCTTCGTTGATTCGATAGACCATTTTACTCAAACTCCAGGTCAATTTGGAGATCTTACAACATCTCAAATGCCTGGATTTGAGACGCAAGAGAAAGATAAACATTTGGAGGACATAAATGGGTTGATACTGCGGCTGGGGGCATCATGGAAAGCCTTGAATGATTCGGTAGACCATTTGATTCAAATTCCAGTACAGTTCGGAGATCCTAGAACATCATAATTTATTATCACACATGTTTCGTATATAGTTTACATTTATTTTAACAAGTTCACAGTAGACAACATGCTTGAAAACATTTTCTGAAGCTTCATACAACCTGTAGTATAAAGTGGTTCCTAAAGGCACCGAATTATCATCGTATGCATAGTAGGGATGCTCAAAATGTGTTCTTATGTTCCAGGTGATGAATTTTATGAGTAATTTTAGCATTTCCATCATCACTATATGAACAGATATCATTTTTGGTAATGAAATATAAGTATATCTTCAAAATCGCATTTTTCTAAATCCGTTGCTTTACTTCCACAGCTGTAGTGAAAAATAGAACACCCCTAAATACAATATTTTGCAATGTCCAGAAACTACACGGAAGAAAAAAAGTACCCAGCGTTGAGTTTTTTTTAATTTATTTTTTATTTTTTTTTCTCTTCTCTTTCATTCACTCTTTCTTCTGTTGTCAAAAACAAAGGAGCCAAACAATCCAACGATGCCAGTTCAATACGGGAAGCCAACTTTGAGTTTTATTACCTGAGGTCGAAATTGAGTGAATTAAACTTACATTTGGGTAAATAAATTTTCCGTTGGGTACTTTTTAACATGAGAGTAAAGGCAAACCACTTCGACCCTACTTACTCAATTTTGGCTTTCCGTGCGGATGTTCGAGGTTGGGTGAATTAAACTCACTATTGGGTAGTTTATTTCTTCCGTGTAGAAGAGATGGCTAAGAGGTTGTTGAAAAAACTGAGAAAATCGGTTGAAAAACCACTAAGATATAGCCATTTACAATCTGTCGTTGTTCGTTTTCTATTGAGAGCGATTTCTGCAATCCCTGATCACTTGACTTTCCAAGAGCGCAATCGGAAACACGTCTGCACGTCTCAGAAGCTGAGCGGCAACTGTTATTCTGTATAGTAGTAGTAGTAAAATTCTTCTTTATTTAATCATTTTCTGTTCTACAATTATTATTTTTCTACATGTACAGTGCTCGGCCGGCTTGGCCCTCCAACTTCAATTTTAAATTTTCATGTTTATATTGTTATTTAAGTGTTAATATGATATATCATGACGGCCTTTAGGAGGCGCTGGTGTGTTTTTTAAAATTTGATAACCTAACTACTATGTACACTAATATTTACAATAAAAAATTTGATAACCTAGATTGGAACTAGCGCCCTAATTGGAGCCTGATCCGAATGCAAGCAACGGACCCTAAACTTTTCTTTACACTCACCAAAGCGTTCATGTAAGGTTTTTATTCCGGCCAGACGGTGGACCTCGGATGTTCTTGTCCTGGGAGGGGTGTTGAGGATCATCCTCAGGAATTTGTTTTGGACCCGTTGAAGTTTGAGGTGGTGGGTTTTAGCGCAGCTCTCCCAGACCGGCATGCCATATTCGATCACAGGGAGGATGATTTGCTTGTAGACAGCAAGCTTATTTTTCAGGGACAATGACGACCGGCGGTTGATCAAAGGGTACAGTAGTTTCAACAAGACGTTACACTTTGTCACCGTTTTGTCAACCTGTTGCCTGAAAATAAGCTTGCTGTCGAGGGTCAAGCCAAGGTAGCCGGCCTCATTGGCCCATTCCACAGTCGTGCCATTGAGGATGATTTTACAGTCCCCAGGCGGAACAAGTTTAGGGGATTTGGAGTGGGGGAAAATGATGACCTGGGTCTTCGCCGCGTTGATACAGATCTTCCAGCTGGTGAGGTACTCTGTCAGGGCATCCAGGCCTCGTTGGAGTTTTGCCACTAGCGCTCTGATCACTCTACCGTTATAGACGATGGATGTGTCATCTGCGAACAGAGACAGAATGCCGCCTTCTGGAGGTTCTGGCATGTCGGAGGTGAACAGATTGAAAAGCAGGGGCCCGAGGTTACTGCTCTGGGGGCGCCTGCGACGATGTTGTGCGCATTGGAACTCGTTCCGCTGATTGAGACCCGGAATGTCCTTGCCGACAGGTAATTGTTGATGATTTTCACCAGGTAGCTGGGAAGATTGTAGCGTTGTAGTTTGTACACCAGGCCATCATGCCATACATTGTCAAATGCCTTCTCGACATCGAGTAAGGCCATGGCGGATGTTTTCGAGACAAACTTGTTCCGTCTGAGGACGTTGGTAACTCGGGTCAGTTGGTGTACAGTTGACCGACCGCGTCGGAAACCAAACTGTTCCTCGAGCAAGATGTTGAGATTTTCGGCAGACTCAAGCAAACATTGATGAATAGCTTGGATAATCCTGAGAGAAGGCTGATGGAACGATAACTTTTTTTTGGGAGGAAGAATCCTTCCCAGGCTTCCGGATGGGGATGACTTTCGCTGATTTCCAGGACGATGTGAAGTAGCTGATTAAAGATCAGCGAAAGGTGTTCAAAGAACAGGGCACTCATGTGTTTGAGCTCGAGATTCAGGATGCTGTCGAAGCCTGGGGCCTTCATGTTCTTCGACGATTTGATATAGGCCGTCAATTCGTCAGCTGAGATCTCCAACTCCTCCGAGAAGTCGTTGGGAATCAAATGGATGTTGTTAGCATGCTCGTTGACGGCTGCTTCGTGTGGACTGACGATGTTCTGCCCAAGATTGTGTGAGCTGACGAAGTGACGACCTATTTCAGCGACCTTCTCTGCAGGAGTTATCAAGCGATCCTTAGAGCCATTATTGTCTAGTGGGATCAAAGGTGGAATGGGCCGAGGCTTGGATTTTAGAATTTTGGTCATTTTCCAGAACGGCTTAGCATAATCTGGGAGAGTGCGGATCTTATTCGAGAAGTCGTTATTTCTGAGGTCCACCATTCTGGCCTTGATAATTTTTGTGATTCGATTGCAGCGTGCCTTAAGCTCAGGCAGTCCAGTACGCTGAAACTGCCTGCGAGTGACATTCCGCAATCGAATCAAATCTTTGGTGAGTGTATCGATGTTTAAGGAGTTGCTTACCTGCCGAGCCGTCGGTACGTGTTGCTCTCGGGCCGCCGTGATCGCCTCCTCGATAGCGCACAGCTGACGGTCGATACTTTCCGGCGTCTCCGGACGCACCTCGTAGTCGACGGTGTTATCGACGCACTGCTGGAAACGCTGCCAGTTCACTCGGTGGTAGTTCCGCCGTAACTGCTGGTGCCGATTGACCGAGGAGCCCAGTTCCGCCACCACCGGATAGTGATCCGAACTGAGCTCCTGGTATACAACCGGCTGCGAGACGTGGTCACTCAGGTTTGTTACGTAGAGGTCGAGCGTTGCGTGGGCACCGGACCGACTCAGCCGAGTGGGGGAATCCGGGTTCAGGATCGTGTAGTGGCCTTCCTCCATGTCGTTGCTCCAGATGGTGCCGTTTCGATTGCCGCGACTGTTGCCCCAGGCTTGATGTTTGGCATTCTGTTATTCTGTCAAAAAATTAAAAATTGAAGAAGTTTCGAAGTTTAAAAAAATCAGGTTTTCGATTTTGATAAAGCTGTGTATTTCCGAACGTTGTCTTGAACTGGGTTTCATCGAAACGTTCCGAAAAGGCGTTTACCTGCGCAGCCATCCTGAGGGAACGGTAGACTCCTTTCGCTAAAAACGAAAGAAAAATGCATGCCATCGTCAATACCGCAGACTGCGAACGCCACTTCGAAAGCGTCGTTTTCAAGCTGCTAGTGATGCATACAGATCGCTAAACAAATCATCTTTGCAGACCGCATCGTGCTTTCGTGCTGTGCGGTTCTTTCTCTCTTTGCGGAAGGAAGTTTTTAATACTACCCGAAGCTATTTTAATTTCAACGGTGCTTCTTAGCGCTATTTGTACCCACTGATCCCGTTACGATCTTTGCAAGGATCCGTGCCTTCGTTTTACGTTGGACCCGTTTGCGGAAGTAAAATTCCGACAAGCCATGGTAATCCTGCAGGGACACCGTTCTGGGAAAAAACCTCTTAGAAGGTCACGTCTCCACGCTCAGCAATGAGTATTAACAAAAACAAGAGGAAGGGGGAGTCTCTGAATTCTCCACTTCCTTCAAAGAAACAAGGTTTCAAGACCGTCCTGCCCAAGCGCGGAAAAAATAGAAGGAAGCTGGAGAATTTAGATATTCCTTCTAACTCTAATATCGGAAATAATTCTTCTCCAATCGAACTGAGCAATCAGTTCGATTTGATTAATGATGATATTGAGCAAATCGAATCTACCTCTAGCCCAGGTGATTCGATTCATGCGAAAAAGCAAAAGGATTCCGCCAATTGTGGTATCTGTTGCCGAGTTCTCTAGCTTCCGGAATGAGATTTTGAGTAACCTTCAGGGGATCAAGGTTTCATTTCAGATTGCTAGGAAGGGTGACTGCCGCGTTTTGCCGGGATCCTTTGACGATCGCAAACGTCTTCTTCACTATTTAACTGAGAAGCGCCATAAATTCTTCACATACGACGACAAAACTGAGCGATTGTTCAAAGTCGTCTTGAAGGTCTCCCAGTGATGACAAATCACTGGATGAGATTAAAATTGAAATTTCTCAATTACTTGGATTTTCACCAGTCCAAGTAATTAAGATGAAAAGAAATCCCACTCTGGTACTTCCCAGAGGGGCATTTCTCAAGAATTTTATTTAGTTCATTTTAACAAAAGTGAACTAAATAATATGAAAAGTCTGGAAAAGGCCTGTATTATGTCCCATGTCCGTGTTACATGGGAACATTTCCGCAGGCCTGGGGGAAATTTCCAAAACCCTACCCAGTGCCGTAAGTGCCAAAAGTGGGGTCATGGAACCAAACATTGTCACATGGATGCTAAATGCATGATTTGTGGTGGAACCTCTCACGCCAAGGACGCATGTCCTGTGAGAGAAGATTCCAATAAATTTAAGTGCGCAAACTGTGGGGGCAATCACAAATCCAATTTCTGGGAATGCCCTTCACGCAAAAAAGTTTTGAATTCCCGTGCAAAATTGATGACGGGAAATTCCAATCGGATCCCAGATTCGACGGGTAGAAATTTTTCAAACGCTCAAATTTCGAAACCGGTTACCGGTCGAGCAATTCATACCCACCACAATTCACAAACAAATTTTGCCGCTCGTCAACGGGTAGCAAGCACTTCAGTAAATTCCAATTTTTCGAATGTACCTACGTATGCAAACATCGCTGCTGGTAGACAAAATTTCTCTTCTCAAAATGAGGTTTATACCCATGTCCCAACGGAAAATAATGGTCATGTTGCCGATTCAGGAAGCATGACTGCTTCCGATTTTGATTTTTAACTGAACAATTGCATCACATGATTGATGCAATGTTCAAAGCAAATACCATTCCTGAAGCTGTTCAGGTTGGTATAAAGTACACAAAAAATTGTTATCGGACTCCGTTTCAATGGATCCAAATAATTGTGTGAAAGTTCTAAATTGGAATGCCCGCTCTCTAAAGGGTAAGGAAGATGAATTATTCAACTTCCTTTCACTTCATAATGTGCATATTGCCATTATAACTGAAACGTATTTAAAACCAGGACTCTCCATTAAAAGAGATCCAAACTATTTTATCTACAGAAATGATCGTCTTGACAGCGCCTGTGGTGGGGTCGCCATTGTCATTAATAGACGTATCAAACATAAATTATTTTCTTCGTTTGAAACCAAAGTTTTTGAAACCTTGGGAGTTTCTGTTGAAACAAATTTTGGACAATTTTCCTTCATTGCAGCCTACTTGCCTTTTCAATGCAATGGGCAGCAAAAGAATTTGTTGAAAGCTGATCTTCAAATTCTGACTCGCAACAAATCAAAATTCTTCGTAATTGGTGACTTCAATGCCAAACACCGTTCATGGAATAATGCTCAAAGCAATTCCAATGGTAAAATTTTATTTGAAGATTGTTCTGCGGGATATTATACTATTCAATATCCCAATGGACCAACTTGTTTTTCTTCCAGTCGAAATCCTTCTACAATTGATTTAGTTTTAACGGATTCAAGTCAGCTGTGTGGCCAATTGGTAACTCATGCTGACTTTGACTCTGATCATCTTCCTGTGACATTTGAAATCTCACAAGAAGCCATTTATAATCCAATCAGCTCTACTTTTAATTATCATAGAGCTGATTGGGATTTATATAAAACATATATCGATAGGAATTTTGATGTTGATATTCCTCTCGACACCAAAAGTGATATTGACAATGCGCTCGTATCTTTGACAAATTTAATTGTCGAAGCCAGAGGCATTGCAATTCCGAAATGTGAAGTTTTTTTTTGTTGGGGCGTAGAACCACTGCGTCCATTGAGTTGAACTTTTGTGGTAAGATGTGAAGTTAAATTCAACTCCATTATTATTGACGACGATCTTCAGCTACTGATCCGTCTTAAAAATGTGAGAAGAAGGCAATACCAAAGAACTCGCGATCCCGCGTTGAAAGTTATTTGGCGAGATTTGCAAAATGAAATTAAAAAACGTTTCGCTATTCTGAGAAATACCAACTTTGAGAATAATGTCTCGAAGTTGGATCCCAGTTCGAAACCCTTTTGGAAATTAACAAAAATTCTTAAAAACCTCAAAAGCCAATTCCAGCGCTTAAAGAGGGAAATAAAATTTTATTAACAAATGGCGAAAAGGCTCAAAAACTTGCTCAGCAGTTCGAGAGTGCCCATAATTTTAGTCTAGGTCTCACTAGTCCAATTGAGGATCAGGTTACACGGAGCTTCGAAGACATTCTCAATCAAGATAATGTGATCCTTCGTTGGGAACTAATTTGGATGAAGTGAGATCTATTACTAGAAAATTTAAAAATATGAAAGCCCCGGGTGATGATGGTATTTTCTACATACTTATTAAAAAACTTCCTGAGAGCTCTTTGTCCTTTTTGGTTAATTTATTTAACAAATGTTTTCAATTGGCATACTTTCCCGATAAATGGAAAAACGCCAAAGTTGTTCCAATTTTGAAGCCGGACAAAAATCCAGCTGAGGCTTCTAGTTATCGCCCTATCAGTTTGCTTTCTTCAATAAGCAAACTGTTTGAAAAGATTATTTTAAATAGAATGATGGTTCATATTAATGACAATTCTATTTTTGCTGATGAGCAATTTGGTTTTCGCCATGGGCATTCAACCACTCATCAGTTATTAAGAGTTACGAACTTAATTCGGCTCAACAAATCTGAAGGATATTCGACTGGAGTTGCTCTTCTTGATATAGAGAAAGCATTTGACAGTGTTTGGCATGAAGGTTTGATTGTAAAATTGATGAATTTTCATTTTCCTCTGTACATCATTAAACTGATCCAAAATTATTTATCAGATCGCTCGCTGCAGGTAAACTATCAGAATACTAAATCTGATAGATTACCTGTAAGGGCTGGTGTCCCCAAGGCAGCATACTGGGGCCCATATTGTATAACATTTTTACTTCTGACTTACCTGATTTACCACCAGGGTGTCAAAAATCTTTGTTTGCAGATGACACGGGCCTCTCAGCCAAAGGGCGAAGCCTTCGTGTCATTTGTAGTAGATTGCAAAAAAGTTTGGATATTTTCTCCACTTACTTGCAAAAATGATGATGATAATGGTCCCGCCACATTTTCCTACAAAGGTTGGAGCTGGACGAGTTATCTTTAAGATAATCAAATAAGATCAATGTAATCGGTTTTGCAAACAAACGATCCGATTGTATATACAGATATAAAATCCAAAATAAAATTCCATACTGTACAGCAAAAATAAATTGGTAAAATGAACTAAAGAACTACACCTAGAATTTTTGTAATCAACAGTAGTGATACATGGAGCTCATCAAAAGCTAAACTTGTGAAACCTCTCGCACAGATTTCAAAAGCTCCGCCAAACATCGCGTTCTTTTCACAAACCAATATCGCAATCTAAAACTCACATGTATCTGAACATGGATCATTAGGTTCGACAACCAAACATCAAAACTTGTGTAACCGCTCCGTCGATAACAAAAGTTTCGGAACAACCGCGAGTACAAAATAATCTACCAGAAGGCTTACTACTAATTCAAGAGCATGATTCAACAGTTCGAAATATGCAAGTTTTTAAATAAATTCAAAATCATTCATATCTGTAATCCGCGCGCGATGCTCAAACTTTTGTAGACTACACAAAGAAAGGTTCAAAAATAAACTACGTCAATAAATTAAGATCCATCATCATCATCGAGGCGAACGTTATAGCTTATTAATGCCTCAATAAATGAAACAAATAAAAAGGTCCATAAAAATCATCCGTTGTTAAAAACTTCGTCAAGATACATGTGTTAACGGGTAAAAAATTGCCGGGTAGCTGTTCAAAAGACAGCTTTGACGTGTGAAATACATTGTCTCTTAAACTGTGTTAGCGTGACTGCACGTTTGATGTGTGAAGGCATCGAATTGAAAACATTTATACCTTTAAAAAACAAAGAGTTTTGTGAAGCGCCATACAGAAAATAGGGTGTTCTCACATTATCCGCGTGTCTAGTATTATAACTATGAATATCACTTCCTCTTTCAATTCGATCACACAAAAACAAAAACACACAAAAACGATCACACAAAAATGGAAAATTTCCTCGAATGCTTCCAAAACTCAGCTTATAATTTTCTCACATAAGCCGAGAGCTTCTTATTTGAAACCTTCTAGCAGACATATTGTCACTATGAATGGGGTTCCAATTAATTGGTCTAGCGAAGCTAAATATTTAGGACTTCTGCTAGATCAAAAATTAACTTTTAAAAATCACATTGAAGGCCTTCAAGCCAAATGTAACAAATATATAAAGTGCCTATATCCACTTATAAACAGAAAATCAAAACTTTGTCTTAAGAACAAACTTTTGATTTACAAACAAATTTTTAGACCTGCCATGTTGTATGCTGTGCCAATATGGGCTAGTTGCTGCAATACCAGAAAGAAGGCACTCCAGAGGATTCAAAATAAAATTTTGAAAATGATTCTGAAGTTGCCTCCGTGGTATAGTACCAATGAACTTCATAGAATTTCTAATATTGAGACATTGCAACAAATGTCCAACAAAATAATTTCCAATTTTAGATAAAAATCGTTGCAATCTTCTATTGCAACGATTAACTCCTGTACCCTTAGTATAAAATAGGTTAAGTCAAGACAAAATTTTCAAAACGACTTATCTGCTGTTGTAAACAAAGATTCAAACGATGATTTGACGAATCTGATAGCTCACCCGCAAACCAACACCGTCAATAGGTAGGGGAAGGATGCCGCTACCTGTTGATGGTGTTGGTTTGCGTGGGAGAGCTATCAGATTCGTCAAATCGTCGTTTGAATCTTTGTTTACAAAAGCAGATAAGTCGTTTTGAAAATTTTGTCTTGAAGTTTAGTTTAAGTTGAAAACATTGTAATTCCTACATGGTTCAATTCAACCAGAGGAAAAAATTCTAACTGCCAGAGGCAATTGAAATGTATTAATAATAACTAAAAGCGTAACATAGCAAATAAGGATGATAGTGTTAAGAAAACACGGAACACTTAGTCTAAGAGATGAATGCATGTATTAGATAATTAGCAAATAAAATTAGTCAAAAAAAAAAAAAAAAAAATGAAGAAACAAAAATAAATAAATAAATCATCTTTACATGCAGTATGTCGAAAGAAATGTCAATATCCTAAACGTTTCTAGAATTTCGTGAACTCTAAACGTAAACAGAACGATGGTGTTCCAGCTTCAGTATCCCTTGGCGAAGAAATAGCAACAACTGTTTCGGAGTAATGCGAACCTTTTTCCAAGCATTTTTCAAGTGTTTACAATACAGATTTTGCAACAGTCAAATGATGCAACGCTAGTTGCTTCAAATGTTCCCGAAAATCTGTGCGACATTGGTATTCCACTTTTGACTGAAGATAACCTGCGAGATGCTGCGAAGAAGATGAAATCGTCGGATGGAATTTCCGCCAGAGTATTAAAAAAGTGCATTTATGTACTTGCCATTTCGTTGCGCTACATCTTATACCTTTCCCTATTGCAAAATAAAAAGGACATGGGTCCAGTGGAAAAGATCCTTTATTATACCAATCTACAAGCATGATGATATACGCGAATGTTCGGAATTACAGGGACATCACGTCACTTCACCGTGTGCCGGTTCCAAGCTATCATCAATAACTAAAATTTCGATTAAGGTGAAGGTGGGTTGAGTACCAAAACAAAGCTTCGAAAGTATTGGTGCAATAAAAATTGTCATATACTGTAGTAGTAAAGGTGTCGTATTTATAAAAAAAACTAAGAATATTAGTAGAGTGGTTCAAAAAACGACACAGCACCACTACGCTCACTCGATTCCGTCCCATGCTCTGAGTGTACTCCAAAAACCGATTTGAACAAAAACTGGTTGTGCGCAAGCCGATTCAAGTTTATATGAAAACTAATATGGGAACTGAACCTTTTATTACACTGGCTACAGTGCCTCCCCTCCAAACGCTGGAGAAAAGATAACCCACATAGCTCAAAGCAACATTCCTGAGACTTCACTGAACGAAAATCGCACTGCAGGAAAGATTCATTGATTACGTAACGCAAAAATAGCATTTTATACCCCACTCACCCCCACGTCACACTTTTTGTACGAAGCATTTGCCCCTTGCACGATTGTGTAGACTAGACTAGACTAGAAGTATCTGCCCCTGGTGCGATAGATATCACAGACAAATTCTGGGTATTTTGTTGAATTGCACGTTTCACTGATGCCTTCTGAGAAGCCTAATGATCATGCTAAAGATTCGCAACCTCGCTTAAAATCGACTCCCAACTATTAGAACGACCATTCTATATGAATTGTCTATGGAGTTGAAGCTCTTGAATATTTCATCCAGTCATATGGCCTCCCCCCTAGCCATCGCCCAATGACGAAGTGCCAGAATCAGAATAATGTTAAATTCAACCTCGCCATATCAACTGTCATACAAACCTGAAACGACCTGTGCACGGTAAGCCTCTAATCAAACCAGCCCAAACCATCGGATAACACCCAAATTATAAATCATAATCGACTGAGCGTGGCGGAGCAAAATTATTTTTTGAACCACCCTGTTTATTAGTTTGCTGCTGCCGGTGCCGTTGTTTACATTCGCTCCGCGATCAGTTTTTAATCGTTTTTTTCGGGCAAAAATAGCAGTTTATAGGGACAAGGCAGGTATTTTCGTCTGTTCGTCATAGTCTCGAAAACCAATAAAAGAGACGCTTTTTTGTAAAACTCATAAGTACCAAATCGTAGGCTCAAGAGAAACGTTCTGCTATAGTGGAGTTCTAGCAAATGTACGTTGCTTTCGCTGGTTTTAGCCCCTACGATGATGGACGGAAATACCTGCCGTGTCCCTATTAAGTTTTCGGTGTAAACATCCATCATTCCATCAACATTTCGGGGTATTCATGTGCGGAGAAGTGAGTAAAAACTTGATATTTTCAGTGCCCTTTGAGAAGAAGTGAAGTGCAGTGATAAACCCACCACATCGCGAACGGCTAATAAATTGGCACGAAACTGCTGGTTTATGATATTATTCGAGCCGAAATACATAGGACTCTTTGGATAAACATGTTCATTATCACGGGAAGTAAATAAATATGCTGTGAACAGGTTAGTAATTTGAATATTAAACTTTTGTTCGATGCTATTCGAAGCATTCGAATGCTGGTGGGAGAGGGGTGCGGGAGGTGTGGAATTGACCCGTGGAAGGTCCGGTGCCATCTTGACTGCCATCGTGGTACTCTTCCAACTATGTCCTTAAACGAAAACGATAATTTACACTGACCAACAGATCCTAGCCGGTCAGTAACAACTAATTGTCTTCAATTCGTTTCAAGTTGTACCAATCATCTAGAGGATGGGAAACAAGTTGTTGTCATTAACACTGATTTGAAGGCAGCCTTAGACAAAATGGATCTTATTGTGCAGTATGGTTCTGGTTCTCAAATTTCTCGGGTGTACCTCAAGGGAGTAATCTTAGGCCAGTTCTTTTTGCAATCTATTTCAACGATGTTGCTGCTCTGCTTGGCCTTTGATGGAGACTTTTGTATAAGATTTATGTTGTCGTTGAAAGTCTAGCCGAATGTGAACGACTGCAATTCTTGTTGAACGTTTTCGTTCGTTGGTGCGAAGTTAATCGCATGTCGCTCAGCATCAATAAGTGCTTCATGAATCATGATACCCTTAAATCGCTCTGCAGCCACTGCACTGTTGAAATGGATTACAAAATTGGCGAAACAACTATTCAGAGGGTCAGTCAAATAAACGATCTAGGTGTCCTGCTTGAATCCAGAAAAACCTTCAACGATCATCGTTCAGAAATTATCGATCATGTAAATCGTCAGCTGGGGTTCATCATGAGGGCAACACAAGATTTCACCGATATTCCCAGTCTAAAAACACTCTATACCTCACTAGTTCGGTCGATTTCGTCTGTTGTATGGTGTCCATATCAAGCGAACTGGATCGGCAGGCTGGAACGAATTCAAAAACGATTTGCACGCTATGTTCTACGGCTGCTTCCATGGAGGGACCGTGCCAATCTCCCACCATACACTGTCCGGTGTTGTTTGCTTGGAATCGAAACGCTCGAACAACGGCGGACCAGTCAACAAGCTGTGACTGCTGCCAAGGTGCTGAATAGTGAAATAGACTCTCCGAATCTTCTCGCAAGGTCATCTCTGAATACTCCCAACATTCAGTTGCAACACCACTGAGTCGGAGTAAGTTTTTCAAACTTGCCGTTTTTACAAAACAGTATCATAATAGAACTATATAGAACTTCTAGCCGCATCGTGCTACCAACAGGCCCGGAGCTTCTTTTAGTATGAAAATAATCCTTCATTGTTAATAGGAAAACCGTCCAATACATTGACGCTATCATGTTATTTAGAATTCTCTCGATTTCAAAAAGTGAAAAAATATGTGTTTGTGTGTTTGGATGAGCGAATGAATCTTTTCAACCAAACAAAAGTTATTATAAATAATACCATCTGGCATCATGTTGTCATAGAACGTGCATGTTTTTGTTTACGTCAAATTTTCTACCGGTCCGAGAGAGAATGAGAGTAAAATGTTGAGATATGGAGTTAAATTTTGCTTAGGCCGGGAACTGCCTTAAGTGTGCCGGAAATGCAATCGCTATGACTGAAATGAGTGCTGCACCTCGTTAATTTAAATCAAATAAAAGCTTTTTTAAACGATGTGTATGTGTACCCTATTTATTTACTTTGTGGGCTTCGCGGCCGTGTGGTTAGCGACAACAGTCGTCTATGCACTTTTCACAAGCACAAACAATGTGGATTCGATTCCCGCCCTGGTCAGTAGATTTTTTTTTCGCAAAGCGGTACATTCTAAACTAATCCACGAGGTGTTATATGGTATGTTCTGTCCAAGCTCCACGATCTGCATTAACAGCGCGCTATGTTCTTTTCTCTATCTCTTTATCTATTTTCTTTACAACTTTCATTATAAATGTATAACAAATACGTGATCGCAACATGGTAAAAAAAAATCAACTGCTCAAGATAGGTAGCAGGTAAATGTGCCTTGTGCTGCAAACTTAACTGTTATTATGGCTATATCATCATCCCCCGTGGACACCGCTATCATCGTCTTTATTTTTGGAAACAAAATAATTAAACTGCGGTACAAGTTTCTTGTCCTTTTGTTCATGGTCGCAACATTGAATGTTGGAACAACAGCCAGCCCGTCAACAGGAATAAGAGAAACAGGAACGACGAAAGTTGTATTCCGATGTGGAATAGATGGCATGGTGCAAAAGCACCACAAATCAGCTGAAAATTACAACCAATTTCGGACGTCCTTGTAATGGATTTCCTCGTCGCGTGTTGGAAAACGGCTTTCTTCTTCTGTTGTTTATTGGACCGGCTTCTTCTCTGCCACTGCACTAGCAACTGGCTGGGTTGGATAGTTCCACCTTTTCGCTACGCCGTGGTCCCATGTGGCTTATCTGATGCCAAAAAGTGCTATTTCTAAAAACTTCCTACGGTCCACGTTGCCTTCGTTCGGCGCAGTTTCATCGTTCAAACGTGCTGTAAAGTGTTATACGATTGTACATTGAGGCAGACTAGAAAGTGAATTTCAACAGCGTGCTTTCGGAACATTCAGCTTTGCCGAGCTCGCGACACCGAAGATCCGGTGCATGCAATAGAGCTATTAGCCTGTTCCTTGCAGCTGCTTTCTGCTACACTATACGGTATAGCGCCTTGGGGGTTTCCTGCTTTAGTGCCTTTTTCTAATGCATCACGTTGGTAGGTATGTTGCTGGTAGGACAATATTCTAGCATCATGACCCGGGGAGCCGGGTTCAAGAGCACCGTCGTTAATCATATTCATCGTTTGGCGTTATTTTGGCGCATAATGCAGCATTTATGCCGTTGGTCTTGACAATGTAACATTTAATGACGGAGTCATTTGGGAAACAGTTTGATTTACTAAATTCAGGTGCAGCATTTGTTTTCACTCGATTACAGTTGAAAATAAGCCATTCAATTAGCTGCTTTTTAAATCAACTGACATAAGACTTAAAATACTAAATTTGATAACCTAAGTACTCTGTTTATTCTGAAATAATGCTAACGTAATCGAGTACAAGCACCCTAAAGCTGCCTGGTCGGAGTGCAAGCAACGAACTCAGAACTTCTCCTCGCCTAGGCGTTCTTGTAATGACTTCAGATATTCCTGGGTGGGGTGTTCAGGCGCAGGAGTTTTCTTTTGTACTCGTTGTGGTTATAGATCAGACTCTCCAGACGGATATGCCATATTCGCTAACAGAGAGGATGTTTTGCTTGTAGACAGCAAGCTTATTTTTCAGAACAATGACGACCGTCTGTTGATCAATTGGTTTAGAAATTTGAAATTTACATTTCGTCATTCTTTTGTCAACATGTTGCCGAAAAATAAGCATGCATTCGAGGATCAAGCCATTGAACTACTGTTGTGACATTGAAGGTGATTTTACAATCCTCATGGGAAATATGTTTGGGGGATTTTGAGTGGGGGAGATGATGAAGTGGATCCTCGTAATGGTGATACAGATCTTAAAGCTGTTGAAGTTCTCTGTTGGGGCATCCAAGACTCGTTGGAGTTTTGCACCTAGCGCCCTGATCACTCTACCTTTGCAGACGAGAGAGGTATCAGATGCAAAATGACGTCTTCCGGAGGTTCTGACATGTCGCATGTGAGCAGCTAAAACAGCAGGGGCTCGAGAATACTACCTGGGAAACGCTTGCGATAATGTCGTGCGCATTAGAACTCGCTCCGTTGATTGAGACCCGGAATGTCCTCGTCGACAAATAGTTGTTGATGATTTTCACCAGGTTGCTGGGAAGATTGTACCGTTGTATGTAGTTTGTTCATCTGCCATAAGTGTAGGTTATGTTGTTCCTGTTCCTCGAGCAAGATAGTGTGGTGTTCGACAGACTCAAGTAGCATCGCATCGCCATTTCATATTGCTTGGATAACTTTGAGAGAAGGCTGATGGGTTGATGACTTTTGGGAGTGGAAGGAACCTTCCGCGGCTTCCGCTGACTTCCAACACGGTGGGAAGTAACTGAGATTAAAGTTTAGCGAAAGGTGTTCGAAAACGGAGCACTCATGTTCTTGAGTTTGTCAGGATCAGGATGTTGTCGAAGCCTGGGACCCTTATGCTTTTCGATGAGTTGATAAAGGTCGTCAATTCGCCAGCCAAGATCTCCAACTCATCCGAAAAGTCGATGGGAGGCAGAAAATGCTATTCGTTAACGGCTGCTTCTAACGGACTGACGATGTTCTGTCCAAGGTTGTGCGAGCTGACAAAGTGGCCTATTTCGGCGACCTTCTCTGCAGGAGTTCTCAAGCAACCCTAAGAGCCATTGTTGACTAAGGGGATGGGAGGCAGAAAGGGCCTATGCTTGGATTTTTTAATTTTGATAAATTTCCAGCTTTAACAGCTTTAAACAGTCTGGGAGTGCGTGGATCTTACTTCCACCACCACCGGGTAGTAATCCGAGCTGAGGCTGCGATAAGTGGCCTTTTATGTTTGTGTTGTTCAAGCCGAGTGGGTGTATCCGGGCTCAGGATCGTGTAGTGGCCTTCGTTGCTCCAGATAGTGCCGTTGCCGCGACTGTTACCTCAAGATGCTTGGCGTTCAGATCGCTGGAAATGATCTACTGATTTTTGCTCCGTGTTAGCTTCACGACAAATCTCCAGGTTTGGCTTGAATTGAGCAGTACGCTTTTATGGGCGTGATTGTACCGAAAGAAGTAACTTCGACACCGATGACCTCGATGACTCTCAGCTGGAAGCTTGGTAGCAGGCAACAGTTGATGATGTAGCGAAGAGCGAAGGCGGCCACCTTATCTGATAGGTCGGTCGAATCTCACAATGCGGGATTATGTTTTTCGGGACTCGGGATATGTTGACGTTCGCCTCCAGTTTTTGCGTTTTAGGTGCTTTTCAAGGAAATCCTTCAGCTCGATGGTTTTGGTCTTAAGCGTGCGAGCATTCCAGATTAGCAGGTTCAGCCTATCAGCCATTTTATTGATGGTGACAGTTCTTGGTGCCGTACCAAAAGTTGAAGCAGCTAGTGCACTGCGTGACATCGCGACAACTCCACGACTGACTGACTTGTTCGCGGGCATTACCCTGACGCCTTCGCTACAGAGAGAGCCGAAAAATGTATTTCAGGCGTTTCGCGATTAGTTGGTGGATCTTTGGGTGAAAATTCGGTGGATCGCCATTTAAGCCAAGTTACAATTTTTGCATTTGTATATCATGAGGCTAACACGACGATACTTGTATGCCCAAACCGAAAATTGCCTAGACCGGCACCGGGAATCGAACCCAGTCACCCTCAGCATGGTCTTGCTTTATAGCCGCGCATCTTACAGCTAGGCTAAGGAGGGCCCGAAAAGTGAGTAGTGTGAAGTGGATAGTAGACGTCTCACTACTCACTTCACGCTTCTCACTTTTTACAGTGAAAAGTGAAAATGAGGAGAGAGAGATGTGAGATGTCTGACTTCTCACTCCTCATTTCACACTTATCACTGAAAAAAGTGAGATGCACGAAGTGAGTAGTGAGACGTCTCACTACCCACTTCGCATTACTCACTTTTCACAATGAGAATTGAGAAATGATGAGGGAGAAGTGAGACTTTCTCACTTCTCACTGTGAAAAATAAGTAGTGAAAGTGAGAAGTGATGAAATATCAACATTTTTCACTAAAAAATTGCGTGCTTTGAGGCTATTATTGCGGTATGGATAGTAAACCATTTCAATTCATAGGCCTTTATACGTAACTTTATACGTTTTCCCAGCTAATTTTATCAATCAGCATTTTTCTAAATAACAACATGTACACTTTTCCTTACATCAGTTTAATTGAACTGAATTCAAAAGTTTTAATCTGAAATTTTTTGCAATATCAGCGGCGTCCCTAAAGCCATTTGTACGTGAATTCCAGAATGTAAGACCAGGAAATCATTCTCATTTGAGGAACTATCCGGCCTTGTCAAAAGTACAATGAAAAGAGAAATTGGAACAATAATTCTTTAATGTTAAGTCTAGATGTCTCCTAGATATTGATGATGGAAAGCAACACCTACTCTTCGGGAGGTCTTTTTTCAAGAAATAGCAGCTAATGTCAATCGTTGCACCTTGTGGATTTTTTTCATAAGATGCTTGATAGATATTCTATTGAATGCGATTAATGTTTTGTCCTGAGACTATTGGCGACCATAGTCGAGTGTGGGTAATTATGTTCAATTCCAGGCAGACAACTCAACAATCTCTGGTAATTCATTGCTCACATCTTGAGTCTGTCATATGGTACTGATGCTGTCACGATGTATTGGTGCTATCGCGCTGTACTGAATAACTGTTTGAGATTAATGAACAGTGTTTAGTTCTAAATCAGCATAAGGATTAAGGAACGATTGACATAATAATATGCCACAAAAAGATCCAGATGTGTAACAATAGGAGAAATAAACAAATCAATTATAATTCACTACTCCCGAAATACCTGGTTCAAGGTACAATAAGTCTTGAGAACTTAAGATAAATTGAGAAAAAAATTATAGATCACAAAGAATCAATGAACGACATGAAGTTGTTGGAGAAGATAGAAGCGAAAATATAGACAGATGTACAACGTAATGCCGTGCTTATAAAAAATAACCTCTCCTGTTAAAATTTGTATTCGCTTAATCGATTCTTAAATTTATTTGAGGTCAACTTTCTATTTTTAAAATAGTTAGAGGCTTAAAAAATATGGGTTCTTCGGGAAAGTTGATGTTAAATATGTCAAAAAATTGAGATATAAAAACGAGATACAAATTTTGACGGGAAAGATCATTTAAAAGAACTTTTCAAATAAAATATGATCATTTACGATTTTTTCTTTCGAAACTTGAATACCTACATATTTTTATTTTAAAAGTTCGAAATTAAATCGGAATTTTTCAAAAAATATCGGGAAAATTGCGGAAATTTTAAAAGGGGAATCAAGTCACGTGGAATGTCTTACTACTCATTGCGAGCTTCTCACTGAGAAATGAGACGTGATGACTTTTCACTCCTCATATCTCGCTTCTCACTGTGCGAAGTGAGTAGTGAGACGTTCTACTTCGCACTACTCGCTTTTCTTAGTGAGAAGTGAGAAATAAGGAGTGAGAAGAGAGACGTCTCTCTACTCTCTACTCTACTACTCACTTCTCATTGTGGAAAATGAGTAGTGCGAAGTGCGTACTTGGACGTCTCACTAATAAATACATTACACTACTAAGTGAGACGTCTCACTCCTCATATTTAAGGTGGTTATACAACGAAGCCACAAATCGGCCATCTTGGAAACCACGTGCTTTTTCTAGTGATTTTTCAAGAGCACGAATTGAGAGAACCACAACGCCCATGGGGATGAAACATCCGTAGATCGTTTGTTTACTCATGCTAAACAATCGACTTTAATTTCAGCATTGTACGAAAATTATTACGCTAGATTTGAACTTTTGATAATAGGAGTAGAAAACCATGTGGTGAATTTGAAATTCACCACATGGCTTGATTGTATAATCACCTTAACATTGAGAAGTGAGTAATGATTAGTGAAAAGTGAGAAATGAGTAGTAAGATGTCTCACTTCTCACTTCGGACTACTCACTTTGATTTGATTTTCGGCCTAATGGTCTGTTCGGTCACATGGTATATTCGACCAAACAACTTTCGGTCTAGTGACCTTCGGTCAAATGGCATTCGGCCAAACGGTCTTTAGCCGAAACTGAATTATAACCAAAGTAGCCATTAACAATGCAGCTAAGAGCACCATCAGGTATGTAGAACTGAGACGGTGGAGCGATTGGTTCAACGAGCAGTGCAGACAGATTCTGGAGGAGAAGGATGCAGCGCGGGCGGTCACCATTCTAAATGCCGACTACAAAGTAATATATCAGATTATCTTTCTTCGTCTATTACCTGTAATAAATGTGTTCAAGGACTTTGTCGATGGCCGATTGACAACGTTCTTCATAGTACGGCAAATCCTTCTAAATTCTGTGTTTATCGATTTTAGAACGGCTTACGACAGTTTAGGATGCGTAGTGCTATGGTGAATCATGGACGAAAACGGCTTTCCTGAGAAGCTTATAAGATTGATAAAAGCTAAGGTGATATAAAAAATGATGTGAATATTTCAGAGTTCACACGACACCTTCCGGGGACAGCCCAACGGTCATACGGATGCCTGTGTAGTACAGCCGATTCTATGGTTCTGTTTTTAACGTTCGGTGAGGAAGTGTGCGATTGAACGTGTTTTGTATATGATGCGAAACATTTGCAAGATTCGGGTTACTTTGTTCTGCTTTGGACGGTTCGTAAGTAAATTAATGAATACATTTTAATAATTTTTCACCATATACTATTCTTGACAAATGCTCTATATTGTCGAATAGCTCCCTTCTATTCGTCTTACCCACTAACACTAATTTTCCTTCCCGAGACATCTATGAAGGTATTATGGGTTCCTTACATCTTCACTAGTAGTTGTTGAACTAACTTCCCTTCCCTTCATTCCGTGATTGTAAGATCGTGGCCAGGTATACAACTGCTGTATAGGAAAAGCTACTAATCCCAAGTACCAATTTGCTACAATATAAAGTGCTTTATTGAGCATTTTATAGCCACCCACGATTTGTACTAAAGATGTAAAAATAATTAATATTAAGTATAATACCCTTGGAAATCAAAGTAGACTTTGCGCGCAGTCGGTTGTACGCCACGCGAAACCAGTATTGTTTCTTGGTGGATTGGTAACTAGAACCGTTTATCAATTCCGGTATGGGATTTATTTGGTGAGATTGTTTCAATTTTTTTTTGCCTTTCTTGTATGCTGAGTATACGTAAAAGCTATACATTCGCTCCGAAAACAAACTTTTTATATGAGGCCCGGACACCTACAATGTTATACTGTATTGACTCGATTTTGTCTACCCCCGATTTTATCACGTTTTCGACCCGATTTTATCACGTTTTCGACCGGATTTTGTTACCCCAAAAAAAATTGTCATTCTTTTTATTTTCGTAAATAATACCACAAACAACATTGATTTTCATGAAATAACTTTCACCGCCTGTAGTTGATTACGAACGACTTCTGAGTACCTGGGAAATATTCTATAAGCAATTTCGACAAGAAATAACGGATACCGTTCACGCATTTGGCCTTTCCGAGGCATAACATGATTCATATTTGTGGAATGAATTGAAAAATTGTTTTTTTTTTTAATTTCGTCGCATACCCTGTTTTATCACCTCAAAATTCACCAGGGGGGGTGATAAAATCGGGATTTTACTGTATACCAATCGACTCAGCTCGACGAACTAATGTCTGTGTGTGTGTGTATGTATGTGCGCGTATGTCACCCATTTTTAGGGCACTTATCCTTAATCGATTTGCCCAAAACAAGTTGCATTCGACGAGGAATCCTGTCCCATATTGAAAATTGGTTATGCTTAAAAGTTTTGTCCAAAATACTATTTTTTGCATGTACGAGAAATGCACCAACACCACTAGGTGTATTAATCAGGTTTTTTATACTAATTTCAATTTAAAAAATTATATACCCTCTGGATTGTATAACCCCTAAATTTGTTCATGGATCCATTATCCAATTGATAATGGTAGCATAAACAAACGGATTGACCCGCGAGTGAATAAAAGTCGTGAGAAACCAGTCTGAAATAAATCACTGGAGCTGAAACCTACTCCGTACTCAATCTGACGGTAATACAGACGGCCTTTTTCCATAATATCACTGCCGGTCTGAACGGTTCGGAACTTCATGTCATAGCTCCCATTTCCATCCCATCAAAAACAAAGCAATGAAAAAGAATTAAATTTTTTTATTTTTGTGATTTTTTCAGCAGTGAGCATGCACGTTAGCAAAACGAAGCGACAAGATTGGTGCTATATTTCTCTGTTTTGCGATGAGATGAATATATGTTCAGAGAGATGGAAATTGGAACAGTTTCCCTACATATGTACATACAATAAAATAAAAAAAAAATATGGGAAAATAATAAAAATGAAACCAAAGTGGAAGAAGAAGGCAGAAAAAAATAAGGAAGCAGAAAGATAAAAATTCGAGGAATTCGGTAAAGAAAAATAATAAGAAAAATAATAGTAACAAGCTATACACGCCCGTTTCAAATCACTCAAAGACTGAGTGAAATTGTATTGTATTACTGAAATTTTTAGTAGTTCCACTTTTTACGATAAATGAGTAAGATTTCCGTGAGAAAAAAAAGAGACGGCAATACAATTTCACTCAGTCTCTGAGTGATTTGAAACCGGTGTGTAGGTTGATGGGAACAAGTTTGTAAGAAAACTAAATAATTGCACTAGAAGTTAGATTTCTTTCATAATTTGCGTTCATTTAAATTCATTACGAGAATCCCCGTTTGAACCAATTGTACAAATCTGCTAAAAATTTGTGCCATGAAATGATTTTTTTATGCATTTTTGCATTAAAAATGTATTATGGGCACATTTCTTCAACCATTCTTTAATTTAGTCAATTATTAATCCGATAGGATTTACCTTCGAATGCAGCTTATTTCGAGTGAATCGATTAAGGATCAGCGTCTAACTGATACCTTATATGAACGATAAAACTTTTCTATGAAACAGAAATTTATTCTTTCAAATGCTCTTTATATATCCTTTGCCTTTAATATTACATTCTCTGAAACGAATGTCGATAATTACATTTATTTCGCTTCGGAGGTTCACGTGGAAACCATTATATGGGACTATTGCTTCGATAACAGAATTGCGCATCGGAAGGAACTACGCGCCCTACATAAATCAACCCTATTCAATATCGAATCCAGAAACAGCCACGAAATCTAATTAGTAAATATGACCAGGCCATTCATTACAAGTGCAAAAATCGAACGTCACAATAAACAAAATGGCACCATGATATTGATAATTAATTAATTAATTAAGAACATAAAACGGCATAGCAACTGGACAGGATTTCACTCGTCTATGCAAGTCAACTGAAATTGGACGCATGATGATGATGTACAACTTTATTGGCAATTTGATCCAAACAGAAATACCTTTCCGAACTTATGCAGTTTTACAACTTGAAAAAATCACAAACAGAAGAATTTAAAACATTTCATAAACACGTACCAAAGCACACACAAATGCTAAAATAGCTTTATTCCCTATCGACATATTCGAGTCAGCAAAAAAAAGCTCCTAATAATTATTTCTTTTTATATCTGTCTGTCCGTCTTTTTGTCTCCAGAAGAAACGTCTGAAGCCCATTCCACTGCGACAACGGTTGCAGTACCAGCAACGACGGCGTCGGCGACGTCAACGATGGAACGGCACAGCCGGACTGACGCCAGCGGTCGGTCGGCGGCCCTGGAACGCGCCTACGTGCACGACGTCTACGAACACTGCGAAGATTCGGTTGGCCAAGTGCGACCCAAGGTGGCACAATTCCTAGCAGGACTGGAACCCGGCTCCGTGGTGTGCGATGTGGGCTGCGGCAGTGGCCGGTACCTAGCCGGATTCAACCCGATGATTTGCACAATCGGCGCGGACCGGTGCTATCGACTGTCCAAGGTCGCACACGGGAAGGGAGGAGAGGTAAGCCGAATAATATTGATGTTGCAAATTACAGACGAAGCTGATCTAATTCAGACTATGTTGTAAATCGGACTAGCAGCTTTGGCACTTGCTTCGCTTTTTATTTAGTTAAGAATATGTGACCAAAACCTGTAAATTGTAACAGCTTAAAAGTTGTTTTTATCTCTGCGTCTACCAATGTTTAGCAAACAAAAGACAGTAATTTTGGGAATTAAAATAATATCGATTCTCAAAATTCGAAAGTTTGATGCAAGACTGCTATTAACCGCCACTGCTCAGAAAACATGGCACCTCGCGTTGGTTGTCCTAATTATGATGGATGGCATGTGGCTCGTCATAGCATTCTGCTTCATGAGATGTTTCATGCGAATGTAACATATTTAGTTTTTCATACCTTCCTGCATTGCATTGGCATAGACAAGGGGTAAAGGAAAACTCCAGAAAATTTTAAAAAGAGATTCCAAAATAGTACATTTTTGTTATCTCGTTCAGATTTTATCAAATGCCTTTCATAACTATTTGAATTAATTGTTTGAGAAACTGCATATATGCATTTACACAATTCCGAGAAAACAACAAAAAACTGTTCTTGAACAAACCTAATTCTATTTTTAATATTTCAAAAGCTTTTATGAATTACACACAGAGACACAGTGGCGTTTTTAATACAAAACAGTCAACAATAGATATTTACATCTCGATTTCTCATGGATCGATTTTGCTGATCAGGGATCATATTGATTTACAGAGTATATTAAATATTGCGGTGAAAACTAAATGTTTTTTTTTTGCAAAAAAAATGATATTGAAATATCTAGAAAACTACAGCTTTGAGAACAAAGATACCTTCAGCAAACCTTTGGCCTATCCCTGCTGGAATGTGTGGGATCAAACGATAATCGGCCTAATGGGAATAAGCTGAGGAGATTGGTATATGACACTATGAGTCTAAGGGCCTCTTATCAAAAATTCGTTTTTGTAGTTATTGTATAGGCTTTCGGTACAACTTTGTTATACGAGAAGAGAAAAACGGAACAACAACAAGAGGAAAATCTGTCATTACATTGATATAAAAAAAAAACAGATTAATCCGCCTAGCAGTGATGATGCCTTTCTCGTGCATCATAAAATATATTGAAAAATTGCCACCATTCTTGAAAAAAAAAATTCGGCTTTTAATTTTTTTTCCAAGGGGGCTGAAAAAAATTAGAATTTAAAAAGTGATAACAATTTTCAACATATAGCATAATGAATCCCTGAAAAAGTTTTAAGACAAATGAGTTATCTCCCATATTCACCCTATCATAATGAAATAAGTGGAAGACAAATGAGCTTGTTTCTGATTTCTGAGAAAGATTCCTATGTGGCATTGAAATTGCACTTGGTGTTAAGAATGAAAAAATATATCAAATTGATTTGATAGCATCAAAATAAGCTTGATATGAACAACAACGGAGAGCCATCAAAATATCAATCAAAGCAATCGTGGTACTTTGCCAGCAGTTAAAGATATGTAGTCAACCATCTTGGATTGGAGTGACAGTTTTCCAGCAGACTTCCACTTGTCTATCAGCATGATAATCTCAACGATACCCATCAGCATCCGAGAGGAATTCCCATCCAAATCAGAGAAGAATTCTCATTGGAAACTCTAAAGAATCCCTTCCCAAATCATTGAAGTTTTCCAATCGGAATCCAGAAGAATTCACACTGAATTCCTTTCGGTATCCATACCCTATCGGAATCTGTGGGGAATACCCTTCATAATCGATGGAGGATTTGCTTCAGAATCTCTCTTTAATTTCCTTCGGAATTCCTTCGAAGTCGTTCGAAGATTTGTTTCGAAAACGTTCGGAGATTTGCTTCGGAATTCCTTGACGATTTGTTTCTGAACCCCTTGAATATTTAATTAAGAATCTCTTGACGTTTTGCCTCGGAATCCCTAAATGATTTGCTTCGAAATCATTCGACGATTCGCTTCGAAATATATCAACAGTTTGCTTCGGAATTCCTCGACGAATTGCTTCGGAATCCCTCAACGATTTGCTTCAACATCCCTGGAGAATTCCCTTCGGAATCGCTGAATAATTCTTTACGGAATCCCTGGAAGAATAATTCGGAGTTCCTCGACAATTTGCTTAGGAATCCTTCAACAGATTTCTTCTATATATCTGGAACATTGCCTACGAAATCCCTAAACATTCACGTTGGAATTCCTGGAGGATTTCCGACGGAATCGCTGGAACATTCCCGTTGGAACTCCTGTAACATTTCCGTCGAAATTCCTGGAACATTTCCATCGGAGTCCTTGAAATACACCCGTCGGAACTTCATTAAGACGTCAAGTTGGACTTCATTAAGACGTCAAGTTAGATGAAGAAAACAAATAATAAATAAATAAATAATAAATAAATTCCTGGAGGAATGAGGATATCTAAAATATGCTCACTGGAATCCCCCGAAAATATTCCCGACGACATCCCGGGAGAATTTGAAATCCCTGAAACACCCTATCTGGAACATTCCTGTCAGACTCCCTGGTAGATTTCCTTCAGAATCCTTGAAGGTTCCCTTCGGTATGCTTGTAGGATTCCCGTTGAATCTTTGGAGATTCCCGCTGAAATCACTATAAAAGATACTCATTGAAATCTATGGAGGATTCCCGTCGGAAGCCCTGGAGGAATGTTATATATTTTTTTTTCATTTGTTGAAAATGAATGTTTATTAAATATGCAAAATTCCGTTGTCTACCGGTGCGAACATGATGGCGATCTTTCACATATTGTCCTTTCAGACAGCGGGACCAAGCCGAGCGCAATTACAATTAGACGAAATAGCCATACGCTATCAATTTCAGTCGTTGTAGCAATCATCGGCTGGTAAACAAACACATTTCGATACTGAGGGCTATAACAGAAAGTGCGTGCTTGAGAAAATAGAATATGGATCAGTGCGATTGATCCGCAATTGCCGTTGTTGGGCCGTATTCATCTTAATGGATACTTAATAAGGTGATAAAGTGTTCGAGAATTTTTGAAAAGAAACTCAAAATAGAGAAAATATTTAGATGAAGGGGCTATAGGCCCTTCTAGGCGTCTGGGCTAGTTACACCAATGTCTAGTGGCTACCACTTCTGCATTATAAGCAGGAGGTCGTGGGTTCAAAAAGGAACTTGCTCCTTTCCTACTTTGTATCAATTAGTCAAAATTAGTCTTGTTGTAACCAAGTCACTTTATATTGCATTCCTGTCCACTGTGGAATTGATGGGAACGAAAAAGTCGATAAATTAGCAGGACTCGGATCATCAACTAATTTCTGTCCTATTCAAAATGTGCTACCAGATTAGAAAGAAACTACTAGTCACATTTGACGGTTAAGGCTCCCCCAAACCTAAGCGATTTCATCGCCGCGACGGCGACAACTAGTCGCCGCGATTCTATCGTTGGGTCGCTGCAGGCAATACTCTATTTACGCTTCCACACCAACAGCGACAGAATCGCTGTCGCCAAGCGATAGAATCGCGTCGCGACTGTCGTGTCGCGTGTGTTTGGGGGAACCTTTATTCTCGACATGACCATCGTGATGTAGCCACATTAAAAACGATAATAAAAAAAATACCTATCCTATCTATCGCTTCGATTTTTGCGGAGAAATCTCTTTTAGCATCTAACAAATATATTCATAATACTTCTTCTCGCTTCGCACTCCACACTACATACTTCTCATTCTCACTTTTCACTTTTTTCATGTCTATTTTTACTTCTCATTTGTCACTTCCGACTCCTCGCGTCTTATTTTTATGTAAAGAAATGTCTCATTTCTCACTTCTTCTGAGTTGTTTTAGCTGAATAGCTAAAAATTGCCAAACGAACAGATAGGTCAAACGATATTCGGTTAAATGTTGTTCTGCCATTTGGCTTGACAGCCTCTTATGAAGGAAAAATTTCTATTTATTTATTGCTTATTATAGAAGACATCTGAGAACTTTTCCGCATGCAGTTCAGCAGTGTTTTTTCCAACGAGACTCCTAATGAACGGTAATTTTCTGCTGCACTACAAAATGTACACACTCTATTTAGGGTTGGAGCTCACCTGCCATTTTCAACACATATCTACGCAGTTAAAAAAAACTTTAAATTTTCGTTCAAGTAGATATGTGACAAATTGACCTTCGCGTTAAACAGCTTAAAATTATAGGTCCTTTTTTATTTCCACATGCTGTAATTGACCGTAAAAAAACTATTCGCCCAATCGATTCTTTAATTTATTCAAGGTCATCTATCCCAAAGAGCCCACATTTTTTTACGCATCCAACTATTTGAAAAAAATTAAAACATAAAATCAAAAAAGTGCTGTATTTCAAGTTTGACTTAACTTCTTCATCTTCTTTTTCTTATTGGCTTGGCATGATGATACTTAAATGCCCACGGAAGTCAAGATAATTCCAAACCGAAAATTGCCTAGTCCGGTATCGGGAATCGAACCCAGCCACCCTCAGCATGGTCTTGCTTTAAAGCAGCGCATCTTACCGCTAGGCTAAGGAGGGCCCCTAGTTTTGGCCTAACATTTGCCTGATTTTGAACGAGCATCGGATGAATTTTACAATTTTTGGTGGGAAAGGTCTATTAACAGTTCACATTTTTTATAGAGAAACAATAAAATCCAGCATGGGCATCGAACTTCGGTCTGCAAGGGAGAGACTATGTCCGCTTCTTGAAAGCGAGTAGATCAAATTGTACCAGGTTAGGTGTACTATTCTATTCTATTCTTCAACAAACTAAACAATAGCTTAGTTTTACATGATACGGAAACTTCTTCATGACGGGACTGTTTGAGACTCAATATGCTGAATGCATCACAGATTTCTCGTCGAAATGTGTGGAAAGCAATAAGTTAAGCGGTGAAATGCTGCTTGCCACTCCAATAGAATATGTGAAATGCTGATTGCCATTCCAATAGAATATGCGAATATATACATTTGGTTAACGCTTATATGAATAAATTAGGATCCAGCTGCAGTTTGCATGAAATGGGGTTTGTTTTGATTTGCTGTGACTGCCACGTGCTCGCATATCAAGGATCCCGATAGGATGAAGTAAAATTGAGAAATATTGAATTAAAATATCATGGATTTTATTACTTAAATCATAGTACCGAATTTACTTTCAATGGTTAATTCTATTGCGGCTAATTTTCAAAATATGTTACTGTGTACGCTCCAGAGTTTTGTCAGATGTGTGAAAGTTTTTCCAGTCAACAAACAGGCGACAATATTATCATTTCTTATAGAATATGCACAGTACAATATATCAAACTAGGGACAGTTAATCAGAGCTCCATGAAGGAATGTAATATGGAGGCAATATGTCCTAGCTGAGCAAATGCTGCCATGATTTGACCACATGTGACAATTAATAATCATTCATAATATTGCAAGAAATTTCAACATGGTTGATAGCATTTACATTTTAAAAACAGAGGTTTTGTGCTGTTGCCGGACAACTCATTGGAAACGCGTGTTGGGTGTCCCACACGTCCAAGGGTGTAGCCAGAGGGGGGCAGTCCTCCCCTAAATAGTGGAAAGATTGAACAAGTAATGAAATGAATTTCCTTAAACATGTGCACTTCACGATCCAACAATATTCTCAAATTCAAAAGATTCCCAAAACTTATTAGGGTATCCAGGATCCATAATATATGAAAATTCAAAACAACTCGAAACATTTCGGGCTCAAGAATTCTCCTTGAAATCCTTCTAGAAGCTCCCCTGGGAACATCTGAATTCCTCCGGAAAGTTATCCACAAATTCCTCTGAAAATCGTTCGGAAATCCTTTTCATGTAATTGTAAATCCTTCTTATCTAGAAACCCCCCACTAATTTTTTTTAGGAAGTACATGAGGAAATTCCTTGAAGATTTCTTTTCTTCTCTCCAAGTTTTACTTCTAGACATTTCTTCGGCTATTCTTCCAGAAAAATCTCCGGCATTTCCTTCAGGAATGCATTTGAGAGTTCCTTCAAGAATACATACGGAATTTCTTCCCAAAATTCCACCAGAAGTTTCTTCAGAAATTTATGACGGAAATCCTCCGATTTCGCTCCATAATTTCACTTGTAAATCTATAAGAAATTCCTTCGTAGATTGTTCTAGGAACTTCACCGGGCATTCTTCCAGGAACTCTTCCTTTAATTCCTCCGGGAAACTTCCATGAAAATTTCCGGGAATACCTTCATAAATTCAATAGCGAAATCCTCTAGCATTTCTTTCTGAAATTCTTTTCGCAATTACTTCAGAATATCTTCCAAGAACTCCTCTAGAAATTTCTTTAGGAATTTCTCCCGGAAATTGTCCAAGTATCTCCCCAGAAATTCTTACAGGTATTTTTCCGGTAATTCCTTCAGGTACTTATCCAGGAATCTTTCCGGGAAATTTTCCGCAGAATGGTCCTAGAATTCTTTCCGGACTTCACTCGGAATATACTCCAGAATTTCATTCGGGAATTAATTTGAGAGTTCCTCCAGAAGTTCCAAGAGAATACTTTCAGGATTTCATCTGGGAATTTCTGCAATAATTCTCCTGCAATAATTTTTCCGGGAGTTCCTTCAGGATTCCTCCGGAAGTGCTTGTGGGAGTTCCTCAGGGAGCTCCTCCAGGCACTTCACTGGGAATTCCTGGAGGATATTTGGCAGAAATTCACGGGAAATGGGATTTTGGAAGTTCCTCTAGAAATTCAACTCCGGGTATTCCACCGGATGTTCCTCTAAAATTTTCTCCGGGAGTTCCACCAGTAGTTCCTCGATTCCGAAAATTATCCCTGTAGTTATTCAAGAAATTCCTCCAGAAGTTCGACCGGCAGTTCCTCCTAGAATTCCTCTGATAATTTCCCCGAGTATTCCCCCGGGAGTTTCTCCAGAAATTGCTCTGGGAGTTCCTCCGGGAGTTCCTTTCCAGAGGAACACCCGGAGGAACTGCCGGTGAAGCTCCCTGATGAATTCTCGTAGAAACTGCTGGTGGATCTCCCGTAAGAATTCCCGAAGGAAATCCTAGCTCCTAGAAGAATTGCTAGAGGACCTCCCGGAAGAACTTCGGGAATTTCCAGCTAAGCTTCTGAAGAAAGCCTAAATGATTTCCTGGAAGAGCTACTGGTGGAACTCCCGGAGGAATTCCCGGAGCAACTCCCGGATGAATTGCCGGTGCAATTCCCGGAGGAACTTCCGGAAGAATTTCTGAAGAAACTCCCGGAAGAATTTTCAAAAGAAAGAAGGAACTACCAGTGAAACTACAAGAAGCATTTTCGGAAAAAATCTTGGAGAATTCATCTTATAGACAAATCTCGTCTAGCTGAAACCTTTAAAGAGGTATATAACTGGACCATCGTCATCATCATCCTCCTACAGAATTCCCTGAGGAGCTCCCAGAGAAATTCTCGGAGGAGTTTCTGGTGGAATTTCTATATAAATTCCTGAAGAAGCCTAAATAAATTCCAAATCTGGAGAGATTCCCGGAAGAATTTTCATAAGAAACTGACTATAGAACTACCGGAATAATTCTCGGAGGAAATCTTGGAAGAGTTCTTGAAGGAACTGCCGGTGGAATTCCTGGAAGAATTTCCGGAGGAACTCCCAGAGGAATTTTCGGAGAGACTCCTGGGCAGTGTTGTAAAATGTCATTTGCATTCATTTCTATAATTTTCCCAGAACTTTTTCAGAAGTTAGCTATTGATTATTGATGTATGACGAACTTATAGTGCTTAAATGTGCCTACAACTTTGTCTAACAAGACATTACTGTAAATATGTAATCTGGGGCGTGGGAGGATAAATGTCATTCAAATGACATTATGTCAAATGACACGTGACATTTTGGAGAGATTTCACTCTCCAGCCTTAGATGTTATATTTAGGGCAATGTACCCTTGAACAAAAATATAGCCCTACTCAAGCTTTATGAGTACATCTAAAATTATTATGTGAATTTTACTTCTGAAGAAAGTTATTAACAAATTAGTCAAATGACATGCAGATGACATTTTACAAGCCTGCTCCTGGGGGATCTCCCAGTGGAAATCTTGAAGTTTCCACCGGAATTATTTCATGATTTCTTTGGAAATTAATCTAGGAATTCCTCCGAAAATTCTATTGTTAATTTCATTTTCGGTCTAATTTCTGTATAAATTTTCGGTGGAATTCCTGGAGAAATTCTTCACAATTTTCACAAGAAATTATTCACAACTTTCACGGAAAATGTTATGGAATTTGCACAAGAAATTCGAAGATTTTTGTTTACTGGCAGTTCTGCGGACTTGTTGTTAAATAAACGCACAACGCGAACGTTGCTTTGTGGGCATGAATGCGTGACGTTCATTGACGTTGCGTTTTAGTACAAAACGATTACTTCAACGCCCAGCGCAACGCACTATTGTGATCCTGCCTTTACTGTTGGTTGAGGATTTGGTTTGTAAGTTTTTGGAACTTTAAAGGAAATAGTGCCATGCACTAATATTCATTTGTTTTTATAAAACTACTATAAAACTACGATTCAGAAGACCTAAAAAAGTTGCCCCCCCCCCTACTCGAAATCCTGGCTACACCCATGCACACGTCCATCATTCTTCATTTATTTATTTATTTAATTGTATTCGTCATCTGACACCTGGTGTCTCAATGACGCTAAGAATAAGGCAAACATGGATAAAATGTACAAGAAATACAACAAAACAGTAAAATAGCATTTTACAATCTACGGTTTTTATGTCAAGTGGTATCACGGAAGTGCGCTGCGAAAGCTCGTTGAAGAGCAGCTGGCGATAGATGAAAATCAAAAAGATGGAACACTATGTTGAAGTTGGACGACATATATCGAACCGGATCATGCTGACCATAACGACTGTTTCGAGCACCGAGCTGTATGAAATTTCTCCTCCTCAGCGGGCGCATAGGAGCATAAACATTTATCTTGTTGAGCATTACTGGAGAGTCGACAGCACCATTGAGGATTTTCGCTACGAACATAGCCTGTGCCACACGACGTCTAACATCTAAAGTATCCAGCCCAAGTAGCCGACAGCGGTTTTCATAAGGAGTGAGATGTTGACCATCACGCCAAGGAAGATTGCGCAAGGCAAAGCGCACGAACTTCTTCTGCACAGATTCAATCCTCGAGATCCAAGTGGTCTGATAAGGGCACCAGACAATGACAGCAAACTCCAGTATTGACCGTACAAGGGCACAGTACAGTGATCGCAGGCAGTGTGGGTCACGAAATCCATTGGCAATTTTCATTATAAAGCCCAGTTGTCGGTTTGCCTTTGAAATTACGTTATCGTAATGGAACCGGAAAGTAAGTGTGTCATCAAGTATAACTCCCAAATCTCTGATACGCTGCACACGCTCAAGAACTATTCCAGACAGCGTGTAATTGAAGATAATAGGTTTTCGTTTTCTGCTGAACGTTATTGTTTGGCATTTGTGGATACTGAGTGACAGGCAGTTTCGCATACACCACTCCTCAAAACGGGTTAGAAGCATTTGTAGTTTAATGCAGTCATCAAGGCTGTTAACAACAACGTAGATCTTTGCATCATCAGCATACAAAAGCCTTACTCCAGGCGGTAGCACCAGTGTCACGTCGTTGATGCATATCGAAAACAATCGTGGACCAAGATTACTGCCTTGTGGCACTCCAGGGAAAGTAACGAAAAGATCCGAAAGAGATGATTCGATCTTGACACGCAATGTTCTATCCGTCAGGTAAGATCTAAAACAATCAACACATGCAGTAGAAACGCCCAGATTATCAAGTTTAACAAGTAGATTTCGATGATTCACTCGGTCGAAAGCAACCTTGAGATCTAAGTATACAGCATCCACTTGCCTCCCAGCGTCAAGAGCTTCAATACAAGTTGATGTGAACTCAGCCAAGTTTGTTGCGACCGATCTCTTGGGAAAGAATCCATGCTGGTCCGTAGAGATGTACTGCCTACAGCAGGCAAAGAGTCATTCACTATGATTTCGAAAACTTTCGAACAAGCAGAGAGAGTTGTTATTCCACGATAGTTGTTCACGTCGCATTTGTTCCCTTTCTTATGTACCGGAAAAGGTATGACGATTTCCAGCATAGGGGAAACGTTCTGATTCGAAGAGAGAAATTGAAGATTTTTGCTAACGGTTTAATTAGAGCAGTTGAACACCGGCACAGCAAAGCAGCGGGTATACCGTCCGGTCCAGCACAAAATGATACATACGTGGATGCGTGTGGAGACGCATGGTAGAGCACGGTAGTGTTGCGAGGGCATTTTGCCTCGTAAAATACTGAGATGTTGACCAAATATAGAAAAATCACAGTTTTTGTCAATTATTTGAATGTTTTTTTTCACCTAATTTACGTCTTACACGTGATTTACAAAGACGATGTTCCTCTTACTTGTTTTGATTCTTATTATTTTTTTCATCAAAATTGACCATCGATCTTTATCTGTTTCATCTCAGTTCCGACTCTTTTTAACACCATAATGCTACAATTAGACACGACAAGTTGCTGGAATTGAACCTTTATTCAAATCAATTCAACTGATTTGTTCAATTTACTTGCCAGGTCAAAACATAACATAAAAGTATTTGTTTTACAATGTTTTGAAAACTCATATGTGAATATGTACGTTATGTGGAAGATATTGATTTGGAAAATGTATTGGAGGTAACCACTTTCCCTTCGATGGGACTCGAACCCATGACCCTACAGTACGCTAGACTGGTGCTTTAACCAACTAAGCTACGAAGCGGCTACTGAACGAGCTCGAGATTCCCAAATTGGACGCATAGTCAAATCACTCGCAATCCATATCTCAAGCCAATACTTCCACATGTGTATAGTACACGTCCACATTAGAGGAGCATGAGTATTTAGAATGTCTGGCGGCTGTAGGGGAGAACGGTCCAAAATGCACCCCTGGGGCAAAATGGCCTCACTCATATAATATGTTGTAGTACATTTATGAACGCATATTACCATTACAATTCATAATTAGTTATCCATCATTGTGCGCGAGCTCGAGCGGTTAGTTTTAAGGAAAACAGTCATCACAATTTGAAAAATAAAACACTTGAACAATTCTGATGTGACTTGCTAACTCCAAGTCCAAAATCCGACTCTCTTCTTTATTTACAAAAACGTTATTTATAACTACTGGCTATTGTTTACAATTTTTCTCTCATTTTCAATAATGTTGCAGAATGTTTCATACTACCTACATTTACTCTCATGTGACATTCTGCTCCGAAAGCATTCGTACTCTCTAAATAAACAATTATTTAACAATTGAGTCAGCTACTATTTCTAGGCCAGCTTATTCGCCAAGTTTTGCTTATACTTAAATATCCGTTGTTTATTTTCAACAGCGGTTGCTATTTGATAAACATAAATGGACAGGTTCCAACCTGTCCAATCTTTCCTTTTGTTCGTTTATATGACATACTTTAAAAATAGAAGAAAAATGATGATTATTGCATGGCGTTTAGGGTCGCTACAATTGATCTCCATTGGAAAAAAAATCCCTTCATATTCCCTCATATTTAACGATTTGCTATTCTTTCGCCACATCCGTAATATTGTAGCTCAATCCATTAAGAAAAAACAAACAACCATGCGTTCACCATCATTTTACATGCAATTGAGTCATTTTAGACCACCATTCGGGCGTTTTGCCCCAGGCCTATATTTAAAACATTTTTTAAATGCGTTAGAAAGTCATGAAAACCTTATTGTTTTGAATAGGAGATCATTGTAAAATGTAGCTGGGTTTGTAAATTTTGCACCTATACGTTGAAATGGTTGGGTATTTTTGTTTATATGGGCGAAAAAGCTTAAGGGGTGCATTTTGGACCGTTCTCCCCTACACAGTCGGGTGGTTTAATCCCCGGAAATAGGCAATTAACTTTGATTGAAATAAAAGTATTTCCAATTCGCGAAAGTGTAAACTAAGTTTCGCAATGATTTTAATACCGGACATAAAATTCATATTATGATTGTCTTTATTTAAGAGGCTTTCAGCTCTTGGCTGGCTCACCTCTGGAACAAAACTCATATTCTAACTGTTTAATATGCGAGATCAATATTTTTACTCAAAATGCTGCGTTGTGTATCTGACGATATGTGACATTTTAGTTTAGCCTAGTTTTGTTGGGACTAAATCGTTTTGTCTCTGCGCCATTATGAGACATCTTGCCATACCAATGAGTGGAATATTTCAAATAAGAACTAGGATACTAAGTCGAAAGCCGAAATTAAAATCCATGGTCCAAAGCTCGAAAATCATTGAAATCTATTAGAACGTTTCAAAAGGCTCCCCCACTCTAACAAGAATATTGGACCCTGGAAAATTGTTCACTGTGGTCCTATACCATGAGCAATAAGCATGTTAATGCTTCTAAAAATTCTCATTTATACCTTCCCAAATTTTTGTTCCATCGTACATTTAAACCAATATGATTCTATTCATCGCAGTTATACTTAATCATAAGCAAAACACGAAAACAAATATCAGTGTTTGTGAAGGGTTCTGAACGGCATACGTACCGAGCACAGTGCGAGCGAGCAATATTGCAATAATGGAGCAAACGAAACACCACTTAAGGGTCATTTACAAATTACGTAGAAGGATTTCATGGATTGTTGTCTTTCTTCCCACATATAAGTTTTCTCTGGCGAATTTAAGGACTCGAGGTCCTTTTCCTTAGACCCATACATAATTTGTGAATGGCCACATACGGAAGCGTATCCTGTACGAAGGAATGGAAATCTTCATGAATAATGCAAATAATATCTGCGCTCTGCAGTAAAAAACCCAAGATATAAGAAGGGAGAAAAATCATATTGGTTTTCGACGGGGAGCATTTCAATAGGTGAAGGCATAGTCAATGTCAACCATGGTTTGTTTTCCATTACAGGTTGAAACGAAAACGCCATGCTAGAAATTAAATTCGGCAAATAGAGTCCCTATGCATGTTCAACTCATTTGCCATACTGTGCTAAGAAACTGATTATGTACATGTAGGATAAAAAGATTATTACAGGCTTTGCACTCATGTAAATAAAAGCACAGAATTGATCCAAGTAGGTACCTTGAAGCCGCAATCCCGCTCGCCTTTTTTGGATAGAAATGAGTGTCGTCGAAAAACTTGATTTTATTCGCCTAAATTTTCCAACTCACAGCTTCTTCAAAACTGTTCAAAACTGTCCCCTTTGGGAGAAAATATTTGCAGTGTTTCTGTAACCTACTTTTTTTCGATAATTGTGTTTTAGGCATTAAGCACGTATATCTGCAAAAAAAATCCTTAACTAGCGCTTTATTTTTTTTTAGAGGGACGGAATTATTACAATTAGATAATAGGACAGTTAGGGGAGTTGCCAAGATTTTTTTTATAGAATTGATGTCAAGATTGTGTATAGGATTATGTATTGGAACTGTTGTCTGGGTGCAAGACTCTGAGCGGTTTAAAAACAGTTAGTTTGATGTTTTGCGATTCCGGAATTGACGACTAATGAACAGAAAACATTTAGCTGAAAACAAGTCAAAAACTATCATTTTTGATGAAATCGCAGAACACGACTAAGCACAATTCAACAGAGTAAAGTTTTCGAAAAAAGCAAATCAATTAAATGTTGCGAAAAAATGTTCGGCAGCCGTGGGGTTTGAACCGTGGGATTTTATGGGATTTTATGAAAAACATGAATGTAATATCAAATAAGATTATAACTGCTCATGGGAGGAGATTAAACCATTATTTGTTAATAATGTTGGGTATTTTATTCTATGCGTCACCACCATAGAAGAAGATATTAAACAACATGTTAGATTAACAACGTATTTATACATAAAAATATAAATAGTAGGTAATGGTCTTCAAGATGAACAGATTGATATTAAATGTTTGGAAAAGAACTCACGCGTCTAAACTATTTGAAAATACTTCTGTAAGCGATATAATTTGAAATTGATTCCGTATAAGCGCTTGTAAATCTGCATCCTTTTGCCGCCATCGCAAAACTCCTTCGACAATTGATCATTTCCATTTTCAACAGGTGGCGATATGTGATAACCTGGAGCTGCCGTTCCGTGACGAATCGTTCGATGCAGTCCTGTCGTTGGCGGTGGTGCACCATTTCGCCACAACCGAGCGTCGCGTCGGGGCCATTCGGGAGCTGGCCCGAATCCTGCGGATCGGTGGGCGTGTCATCATCACTGTGTGGGCCCTAGAGCAACGGCACCGACGGTTCGAGTCGCAGGATGTGCTGGTTCCGTGGCAGCCACCGCGTACGAAAAATTCCGCCATTTCCGACGAGGAGGACGACGATGACTTTCTGCCGCCGTACCACGCCTACACGGAGGATTCCACCAACTCGAGTCGCTCGGCCGGTGACGGGGACAGCTCCAGCCTGTCGTCGTCGTCGCCGGGCGAAACGTGCTACAGTTTTGTGCGGAGAGCGATACAGGTGGGTGGATGCTGTGATGTTTGACCATTTTTCATTATTAGGAAACGTGTAGGTTACATGTAGGATCTTTTATTTGGGGAGGTAAATCACATACCGCAACTCTCTTACGAAGTCATTGCATAGAGTTATTGTCCCGGTTCTTAATCTCATAGTTTCCATATTGATTCCATCAAAATTGAAGAGTAAATAGCAGATGGGTTTGTTTCTATGTTGTTATTTTTTTCATCACTGAGCATAACTGCAAAAAAATCGACAAAAAACGTAAAATGAAAAATGGTACAATTTTTCAATATATAGGGTAGAGAGCCATTTGGGCACCACCCCCTATTCCCGTCAGCAACGTTCATTTTTCGAGCGCATTACAACCGAATTACTTGTTTTTTAGTACATGTTTAGTTTCTGTCGATATCTAGTGATGTACAAACAATCAAGCCATTTGGTTGGAACGCGATTAGTTATTAACGTTACGGACGGGAATAGGGGTGCTGCCCAAATGGTCCCGCTCCCTACTTATTATTATTGTGTTTATTTAAAAGGGTTCCAGTCCTACGCTGGCACGTCTCTAATATATACTTCTCCAACTTGATGTGAGACCACTTTAGATTAAGATATTGCTATATATTCCCTTCTAGTAATGGCTTACATCCACTCTCACAAGGGCGCCCCCCAATCAGTTTCCACTTCAGCAAAAAGGTGCGGTAATACTGATTATGACCATGCATCGGTACTGAAGCTCAAACATAATTTTGCTTCTTCGTGGGAGGTCCAACTTCGTTTTGTTCAAAGATCTGATTTCATTACGTTTGGCATTTCGGAATCTCACCTTTACACAGAGCTCAAATCAATCAAGATTTCCATCAGAATTTTTTAAAACCAAATTCGTGTCTGCTATAATCTCTCATTTATTGAGCCGTAATGCTGCAGCCGTGATATGAAAAAGTAACGTATACGCCTGTTTCCAAAAATGGTATTAACGAATCAAACTCATCGAGCCACCAGGCATACATCACTATTTTTATTATGGTGGTGGTATGAAGATAAGCGATTCTATCAGCCTTAGGTTGAAGAAATTCCTTTAATTATTGATAAGTCAACTAAAACCAAATGATAGTCATTCTATACTTTTCCGAGCATCACACACTTACAAGTGCATCGTACCAATGGTACGCATTTACGAAATTTTGAACTTCTATCGAAATTTTTTCCATGATTTTTGTCTTTTTTACAGATTTACGAGTGTTTTTTTAGATGGATTTATTGAAAACCTCACTAAATGTTAGTCCATACTTCTAGGGCTCCCAGATAGCTGGCAAAATCTACCATAAACCCATTATAACGTTGTCTATCACTTATAAAATTCTTCAACATTTTTCGCAAAATTCATATAAATTTGTCCATTTCGAAACATGTGCTGTGCATATGCTTTACTTCCTTACTTATGGATACTGTACATCTCCGGTCGTGCATCAACCAGTTGCAAGATTAGATTTCGGCCGATCCCGAATGTCTGTTACTATCGGCCTCTGGTGACAATGATGATGAAACTCGTTGTTTGAGATTCAGTTGTGAGGCCACCAGGCCCGAATTATATACCGCATGCATCTGTTGACGAACACCTGCACTGATACACACCATGTTTCGTATAACAGAACAGATTTCACGTTAGAGTTGAAAATTCGTATTTTGGTGCGTTCAGTTATCTGCCCGTTTTCCAGATATTGCTTAAACTCGCAAAGGCAGCCCTTGTTTTCTACTGGGTATCGCCGTCTGACGCAACTTGGCTACCAAGATATTGGAAGCTTTCAACATTCTCCACTGATTGCCCGGCTACTGTGAAACTGGGAGGGGTCACTGTGTTTACATCCAACGATTTGGTTTTGTTGGCACAAATGCCTAAACCTGCCGAAGAGGAGCGCTCGGCAAGGTCGTTGAGCTTACTCTACATATCAGAGCGCCGTTGAGCGAGGAGTGCAACGTCATCAGCCAATTCGAAATCGTTTAGGTGCTCCATGGTTATAGGCTGTCATAGCAGCCCGTGGTTTGGTTCAAGGTCAATCGCACCTACCAGAATCTTGTCGACTACGATGAGAAATAGTAAAGATAGAATAGTAAATAGAATACATCCTTGCCTCACAGCAGCTACAACCCGGATATGGTCGGACAAGACCGCATTGTTCAGCACTCTACACGAGAAGGCCTCGGGCCAATAACTTTCTCAGGTACCTCCTTGCGTCTCAGGGCGCCCCACATATTCTCGTGATTGAGACGGTCGAAAGCTTTTTTCATAATCAATGAAAACCAAGTAAAGAAACTCTTGGAATTCGTTGACCTGCTCCAGAATGATACGGAGCGTGACAGTATGGTCCACACAGGATCTTCCGGCATGAAATCCGGCCTGCAGCCGCCGGAGAGACGCATCGATCTTCTTCTGAATCCAGACTAGGATAAGTCTGCATAGAACTTTGAGAACGGTACACAGCAACATAATGCCTCGCCAGTTATCGCATACAATCTGGTCACCTTTACTAAGATACCTTGCATCCAGTCGATCGGAAAAGTTACGGTGTCCCAGATATTACGAAATAAACGATGCAGCAGTGCGGATGTAATGGTGTCAGTTTTGAGTATCTCGGCTGATATGCGAACGACCCTGGGGCTTTATTCGATTTCACGCTTTGGATGGTTGTTTGAACCTCTAGCAGTGATGGAGCTTCGGTATTGACGCGTGTTATATGTAGGATCCTAGGCAGATCATGGCCATGAAAAAGTTGTTCGAAGTGCTCGAACCCGCGTTTCAGCTGGTCAGTTGGGTCGGTCAATAACTGATGAGTCGCGTCTTTCGCAGGCATCGTCGCATTCATCTTCGCCCCGCTTAAGCGTCGTGAGATATCGTAGAGGAGGCGAATGTCCTCGGTTGCTGCGGCTCTCTCTTCTTCGTCGACCAGAGAGTTCGCCCACGCTCACTTGTCCCGTCGACATGAGCGTTTCACTTCCTTGTCTGGAGCCGAGTATCGTTGACGGGCTAAGACTTTAGCTCCTTTGGTTTTTGATCTCTCTATCGCGGCTTTGGCTTTTCCTCGCTTCTCTATCTTCCTCCAGGTCTCATCGGTGACCCATTGTATTCTCTGGGTGCGCAGTTTGCCCAGATTATTCTCGCTGGTGGCGATGAAGGCATTCTTGATGGAGGTCCATTGGTCTTCCACGCTGCCACCTTCCGGAATATTTGCAGCCCGCGTCTCCAGTTTATCAACGAAGGACCGTTTCACCATGGCGTCTTCCAGTCAGCGTGTGTTAAACCGTCATCCAACTCTCTCCTCCTGCCGACGAATCCGCGCAATGCGCAGGCGTATTTCGGTGATGAGGAGGTGATGATCAGACGCGATATCGGCACTACGTTTATTCCGTACATCAAGAAGGCTCCGTTTCCATTTTCGGCTGATGCAGATGTGGTCGATTTGATTTTCTGTAAAGCCGTCACGGAAGACCCACGTGACCTTGTCAATGAGAAAAGGGCGATCCCCCGATCACCATGTCGTTATTACCACAGAGACCAGCTCTTCGTTTTCGCTCATTTCTCCGATACCATAGCTCATGGTTCAAGTTGTCGGATCAAATCTTTGCATTAAAGTCGCCCATATAGATCTTGATATCACCCTTCGGAATTCTATGTACGACGGCTGGCTGCATTGAGTTGGCTGCAGAAATTCTTTTTGTCTTGCAGATCCGCAGCATCGGTTGGCGCATAACATTGGATTATAGTAAGGTTTCGGACCCGTGTTCTAAATCTGGCAACGATTATCTTTTCTCTCATAGGTTCCCACTTCATAATATAATGTTGGTCCATGGTTTCATAGCATTTAATACTCAGCCACTCGATGCCAGAACAGACGCTGTTGGAGCCGCACCTTTTTGGTGAACAGACGCTTGATCAGTCGGGTCGCATTTGTATAAAGTCCCACCCAACACCAGGACTAGACTAGTGCGCTTTGAACGGCACACGGTCGCTTTGATAGGGCCTGCTTGCGGACACATGTAACTTTTTATAGAAGCTCAACAGAACCCGCAGCCTACGAAAAACCGCTCAATCGACCGAATTCAAGTCCTATGTTTTTTTATATTCATCCTTCATAACTTACTTACTTACTTATGGATCCTGTACACCTCAGGTGGTGCAAAGGGCCAACTTGAAGAATCTCCATCCTGAGCGTTGCCCGGCTATCGCTTTAACCTGTTGCCAGGTTAGATTTCGGTCGACTTCTTTTATTTCTTTATTGAGGCTTCGTCGCCACGAGCCTCTGGGTCTGCCTCTGCTGCGATGTCCTGCTGGGTTCCAGTCTAATGCTTGTTTACAGATTTCGTTTCCGCCCCTACGTAGAGTGTGGCCGACCCAGCCCCACTTCCGATCCCGAATTTCTGTTGCTATCGGCCTCTGGTGACAACGACGATGGAGCTCGTTGTTTGAGATCCAGTTGTGAGGCCACCAGGCCCAAATTATATACCGCAGGCATCTGTTAATAAACACCTGCAGCCGTTGAGTGTTCTCCACTGATACACACCATGTTTCGCTAGCGTATAACAGCACAGATTTCACGTTAGAGTTGAAAATTCGTATTTTGGTGCGTTCACTTATCTGCCTGTTTTTCCAGATATTTCTTAAACTCGGAAAGGCAGCCCTTGCTTTCTTGATTCGTGCGCCTATGTCGATCTTGGTACCGCCGTCTGACGCCATTTGGCTACCAAAATATTGGAAGCTTTCAACAGTCTCCACTAGTTGCCCGGCTACTGTGAAACTGGAAAGAGTCATCGTGTTTACAACCAACGATTTGGTTTTGTTGACGTTGATGACTAAACATGCCGAACAGGAGCGCTCGGCAAGGTCGTTGAGCTTACTCTGCATATCAGAGCGCCGTTGCGCGAGGAGTGCTCCATGGTTATAGTCTGTCATAACAGCCCGCGGTTTGGTTCACGGTCAATTGCATCTACCAGAATCTCATCGATTACGATGAGGAACAGTAACGGTGATAGAATACATCCTTGCCTCACACCAGCTACGAACCGGATAGGGTCGGACAGGACCCCATTGTGCAGCACTCTACACAAAAAGGCCTCGTACTGTGCTTCGATGAGGCCGATGATTTTCTCAGGAACCCCCTTGGGTCTCAGGGCGCCCCACATATTCTAGTGATTGAGACGGTCGAAAGCTTTTTCGTAGTCAATTAATACCAAGTAGAGGGACTCTTGGAATTCGTTGACCTGCTCCAGAATGATGCGGAGCGTGACAATATGGTCCACAAAGGATCTTCTGGCACGGAATCCGGCTGCTGCCGCCGGAGAGTCGCATCGATCTTCTCCTGAATCCGGGCTAGGATAATTTTGCACAGAACATTGAGAACGGTGCACAGCAACATAATGCCAATAATAATGGTTCAAAACAGCTTGAGCTTGAGCTTGATTGACTGCCCGTAGTTGCTACTCCATTATGACCAGATCAGCTGTTCTTGCACAGAGAACCAACAGATGTTTGCTTGGGACTAGCACTCATCTTCAATGTACAAGTACTGGTGATCTCATTTGTTAGGTCATACTGGCGCCTGCCACGTCAGAATGCAAGTCAATGTAGGGAAGGGGGAGGAAATGATGATGCAATCACTCGCCCACTGCAAGCCGAATATACCTCTGCACTTGCCACGAGTTTATGCGGAATTTATTGGAATTTTTGGATTAGGTGCGAGGGGCAGAGGTTTGTCTTGGTTAACGAGTTACCATATTATAGATATGAGAAAGCAATTGATGTAATTTCTAATTAGATGTTGAAAACGCTCTTTTTTTTTCATTCATTTCCAATTCTACCAGTTATTGCTAGAATAGTCAATTTTAAGGTTTAGGATAGAGAAACGGAAACGGTGTAGAAGCCCATTTCCAGTTCTGGCGATTGCTGGAACATGAGAAATATAGAGAAAGATACAAAGTAGGAGAATGAAACGGACCTGGGATTGAACCCACGACCTCCTGCGTATGAGGCAGAAGCTGTAGCCATATGACTACCAAGCCCGTCATATAATAATGGTTCAAAAGATCCGAAAAAAAAATGTTTCAATAGGCCAAAAACTAGTTTGAAAACAAAACCACAGAGAACAGACATGGAGGCTCAAACAAAATTTCTTGCAAAAGATGTGAAAACAAATTTGATTCAAAAGTAAGTATAAAATGGCTTATGTCGTTCCTGTTCGCGTGACTAACATCTAGGTTACTTCGACCTGGCAGCCAAACTACCGGTACTACAAGTGTCATACCAATGTTTGTGATGTACTACAACATCTATATACATAAAAATGAATTTCTGTCTGTCTGAACCTTATAGACTCGGAAACTACTGAATAGATCAGCGTGAAAATTTGTATGCAGAGGTTTTTGGGGCCGGGGAAGGTTTTTAAGATGGTTCGAGACCCCTCCCCGTTTTAAAAAGGGGGGCTCCCATACAAATGAAACACCAATTTATTCATAGCCCGAGATCTAATCAGAGAATAAATCAATTTTAGGCGAAACGAAGTTCGGCGGGTCCGCTATTGATGAATAAATTATGTCCAATTGAAGCTTATTAAAGCATATTTGGCAATATAAGAAACGCAACGCGAGACAAGACATAATACAGAGACAAGGCTCCCCCAGACCTAAGCGATTTCATCGCCGCGATGGCGACAACTAGTGGCGGCGATTCTATTGTTGGGTCGCTGGAGGCATGTTTCATTTACGCTTCCATACCAACGGCGACAGAATCGCAGTCGCCAAGCGATAGAATCGCGTCGCAATTGTCTCGTCGCGTGTGTTTGGGGGAAGCTTTATACTGCCGCTAATCGCAAGCCGAGCACATATTGATATGGACGCCATATACAGATGTGCTCGACTTGCGGTTAGCGGTAGTATAGTTCTTACAATCGTCAACAATTGAAAAAAAAAATGCCTTTTTTGTCGACCGTTTTCTGGTGCGATGTCACCCATCTTCGGGACTATGTCCAACTGGTTATAATTCCTACATTTTTTGGCAAAGCTGAAGAGACATATTCTTCCCAACATGTAATTAGTTTCAGGTTTCCTTTAATACAAGTTCCAAACAAATGCTTGCACACTTACTCATTAATTGAATAAAATTGATGAGATGAAATTTGCATGAAAAGTTTGGTCACAAGATAAATCATCGCTCAAATGTACCATGCGTCTCCATATGCTTTTATGTTTATATCACCAGTTTTTAAAAGCCCTACCTGTTGCTTCCGGGATGCCAATTTACGCGTAAAAACACTCAAGGGGGCATTCAGATATCGTTGTAACTTAGATTATCGTAAATTACTATTTTAACTTACCTGAACATCAATCATGCAAACATGCAAGTGACTTCAATGCCGTTAAAGCGATGATCCCTTTCCTACTTTGTGAACAAATAATCTCGGATTTTTTTCAATTGAACAACAAACGTCAAAAAAAAAATAACAATAGTTGTAAAAAAAAAGCTTTCAAATTTTGTTACAATATTCTCACAAAAATAACATATTTCTTTATGTATTTTAGAGCAAAAATAACTACTTTATAACAAAATCACATATATTGTGCAGTTTGAAATTGCAATCAGTAATTTTTGTTTTTGTCTGAACAAGATTGTTTTTCAAGAACATAAAACTAACACCATTACTAATTAGACAATCTTTTCAAATTATATCAGCGTTGTGATATCTACGGCTGGGAGACTTAGCTAGATCTAATTTAATTGCCTACACACTCAGTTTTTATTTCTGCAGCTCGGCAAAAATCCGCACAGCCGCACAGTGGGACCAATTCCAAAAAAGGCGGTCAAAAATGTTAAAAGTGAATAAAATGGTTTAGCAGGCCACATATTATGATATTTCATTGAATGGATGGTTCATCTTCTCGGCATCACCGACCCGTAAGCTAGAGATCCACTACCGGAACGAGAGGTGGGTCACCAGTCGTCGCAAGCACGCTAACGTTCTCAAAGACAACGTGCTTGCACCAAGTGGTGCCTCATCAAATATCAATGGCTGGCGCCGCTAGTGTAGAGTTCTATTTCTATGGGCACTTTCACAGATATTAACTGCTACCTTTCATTACCAATTTCTGCCACCTCACTGCAGTGCTAACGTAAAATTGTATTCCATTATTAGAAATTGTAAACATATAGAATGGATTTTGTGTCGTCACACAAAGTAAAGCTGTAGAGGCGCAAATCGTTTCTTGATATTACGGTTCATGTGAAAAACTCATGATCTTTTTACAGAGTAAGTATGGAAAATTAGATGTAGGGGTCAAACAAGATACTCTCCCTGCATTGCGACTAAACAAGACATGACTTGATAGTTTGTTCTACTTTCGTTGACAATATTTTCAAGTGCCTGTAATGAGTGTGCAAGTGCCTGTAAAAACTCATGATCACGTAGAATTTTCTTAATTAAAGTATGCATGAGACAAGAACAAATGGTACTAGAAGGCCGTACACATATTACGCATGCCCTTATGGGGGAGGGGGATCTGTCGTTTTACCCATAAATAAAAAATCATTTGTATGTAAGAAATCTTACATGAAGGGAGGGATGTTGAAAAACTCAAAAATAACGCTTACGTAATAAGTGTACAACCCCTAGACAATTTTCAGCTGATGTCGCATCATTGTATTGGGGCAAATGAGAAGTAGAAGAAAAAGAGAAAACATATTGTGCGTTGCTTTTTATCAAAATTGATTGGCAAGACCGAAACGACCACTGTCAGTAAAACCAAAATAACTTTGCGGGCGGAGGGTGGCGGAACCTAATTTCTGCAGGATTGGATTCCTGACAAAAAAATGAAACTACAGTGTGAATTTCATTGATGGGTACCGATGGGTACCTTATTGAATTTCACAATGAATACAGCAAGAAGATAATACAATAATAATTTTATACATAATAAAGACCAAGTACTTTCTGCGCGATCAAAAATAATTTACGAACGTATGTGCGTGGCTTTACTAGTTTTGGGACTACACTTTGTAATGGTGCCAAATACATATAATAGGTTTGAGCGATGTATGCATTGTGGCTAACATATTGAAGCAGTTAGATGAATGTTACCAAATTTAACAAAATTAAAAATCGACAACGTGCTCAACTTGTATTGACTGTAAAGGTATGATCCACCCGAATAAAATGACTCAAAACTATGTTTACTTCATCGTCAAGTATTCTACTAACAACCCATGACTCAAGTTTTCAATTTGGATCATTTTGAAAAAATGGTTTTTGACCGTCTTTTTGAAGATTGGTCCTTCTGTGAGCCGTGCGCCAGCAAAATAAATAACTGATATTCCAGCAAAAATAGCGTTTGTTAGCTGACTTTCGGCAAATTATTTGCTGATTATCAGCAATTTTGACAGAAATCTCGGCAAAAAACATGTTTGCTGGGGCACGGCTGTGCGATTCTTGGTAAAAGTTCAACATTTTGCTGAGATCCCGGTAAAAAAAATTAAATTTGTACTTTTTATGATGATGATTCTATAAGTTCTATAAAAATAAGTTTTAAACATCACAATGTGTTAAAATTGTGTTCAGTTTTTGCTGTGCGCTTCTAGTCAGGAACCAGTCGGTTTAGAGGTCGAGAACTACAAATGCAACACATGAGCATCACGAATACAAACTTTTTCTGATTTTGTCGTCCAGTGTAATTAATCAGAATTTGATCATAGCAATGTGTCTTCGCATTAGCGCGCTTGTGTTTTTCTTACAAGCCTGTACATGAAGCTTACATTTTATTATATAAGACAATCTCGCATATGTCCAATTTTTATCCTACTTGTGGTAGGTTCTAATACAAAATTGTAAAAAATGTATCATTTGTTGGTTGGGTATGGGTATGAAAGTATGGGCGCGCTGCATCGAAATACTTGTTACCATCGCGAAGAGCTTAACGTTTTGAATATAAGCTGCTATGTATTTGAATACACAGTGCTGCTATGTATCACTAATCATGATCATATGGATTATGCGACTAAATTGTATGAAGGAGAAGAGTTTCACGTACCGTCGTGCGGGGCTTCTTTTGACAAATCGGGGGCTACTTTGGACATTTTGAAACAAGAATCACGACGTTAAGGACATAGTTGGAAGAGTACCACGATGGCAGTAATATGGCACCGGACCTCCCACGGGTCAATACCACACCTCCCGCACTCCTCTCCCACCAACATTCGAAAGCATCGAACAGCATCTAACAAAACTTTAATATTCGAATTACTAATCTGTTCACAGCATATTTATTCACTTCCCGTGATAATGAACATGTTTCTCCAAAGAGTCCTATGTATTTCGGCTCGAATTATATCATAAATCAGCAGTTCCGTGCCAATTTATTAGCCGTTCGCGATTTGGTGGGGTTATCACTGCACTTAACTTCTTCTCAAAGGGCATTGGAAAAATCATGTTATTACTCACTTCTCCGCACATGAGCAGCCCGAAATGTTCATGGGATGCAAATTAAAAATCACTTTTTAAAATCAGTCACTTGTTTGAACCGAAAACTTAATATAAACTGCTATTTTTGCCCGAAAAAAACGATTAAAAATTGATCGCGGAGCGAATGAAAACACCGGTACCGACAGCAGCAAACTAATAACTAGGGTGGCTCAAAAATGATTTTGCTCTGCCAGGCTCAGTCGATTATGTTTCATATTTTGGGTGTCGTCCGATGGTTTAGATCAGTTTGAATAGGGGCTTATCGTGCACAGGTCGTTTCAGGTTTGTATGACAGTTGATATGGCGAGGTTGAATTTTACATTATTCTGATTGTGGCACTCCGTCATTGGGCGATGGCGAGGGGGGAGACCATATGACTGGATGAAATATTCAAGAGCTTTAACTCCATAGACAATGCATATTGAATGGTCGTTCCAATAGTTGGAAGTCGATTTTAATCGAGGTTGCGAGTCTTTAGCATGATAATTAGGCTTCTCAGAAGGCATCAGTGAAACGTGTAATTCAACAAAATAGCCAGAATTTGTCTGTGATATCTATCGCACCAGGGGCAGATACTTCATACAAAAAGTGTGACATGGGGGTGAGCGGTGTATAAAATGCTATTTTTTGCGTTACGTAATCAATGGATCCTTCCTGCGGTGCGATTTTCGTCCAGTGAAGTCTCTGGAATGTTGATTTCAGCTATGTCGGTTCTCTTTTCTGGAGGGGAGGCGCTGTAGCAAGTGTAATGAAAGGATTAGTTTCCCAAACTAGTTTTCATACAAATTTGAACCGGCTTGTGCTGTACCAACCAGTTTTTGTTCAATTCGGTTTTTGGAGGACACTCGGAGCATGGGACGGAATCGAGTGAGCGTGTTGGAGCTGGGTCGTTTTTTGAACCACCCTACTAATATTTTATGTTTTTTGTAAATACGTCACCAATACTACTACAGTATATGACAGTTTTTATTGTACCAATACTTTCAAAGATTTGTTTTGGTACTCAACCCACCTTCACCTTAACTACTTTCAAATTGCCATTATCTTCATTCGGGTGTCTTGTTGATAGTTGGATGGCAACTTTTTGTTTCAAATTAGGTATTTTTTTCTTTTGGTTTTTTTTAGAAAATCGAAAATCCAAAGTAGCCCCCGAAGTCAAAAGAAGCCTCGCACGACCGTATTACATATTTTCTCATATACCAACGATTTTTAAGCCCTACGTATGCCTCGAGGTTATGTCGGATACCTTACCCATTGCTCGTTTTTTGTGTTTGACCCGCATCATGTTTGCTACAGCGAAAAGAATTATTGAGTGGCGGGCGAGCCAAAGTACCGTTAAGCGATGTTAGTTGAAAAAACAAAAACATTGACATCATATTGTAACCCCATCAATGGGAAACTTTTATCTGAGGATTTGAGCGCTCTAATCATTCTACCCTCTTAGATAACGGAGATGTCAACTGAAAACAGAGACAGTGAGCCGTCGTCAGAAATTGCGGACATATCTGCTGAGGAAAACAGATCAAATAGCACAGGCTCCAGCATGCTGTCCTTGGGGACGCCGGAAGTCACTACGCCGATGGAGAACCGAAATGTCCTCGCTAAGATGTTTTTTAAAGATTTACATCAGGTAGATTATAGGTACCTTATTGAGAGCATACGGTTTTGAGTAAAAAGTTGTTGTACTGAGGTGTCCACAGTGGTTGAGTACTTATCCCATGCATGAATGAATCCCATGATGAGGACGACTGTAAAAAACTTACTTCTGTTTTTATTTTTGTATCTAAAAAGTACTAGATTTTTTAATAGATATTAAGCTAAAGTGATGAGATGACCAACTTTTCAATTATAAGCTTCGTGGCCGTGCGGTTAGCGACGTCAATCATCTAAACCCATGTGCTATGGAGTACGGGTTCGATTCCCGCCCCGGGAAATAGAATTTTTTTTTCGCGATTCTCCCCTGTTCACTGGGTGTTGTATAAACGTCCTGTCCGTTGACTCATGCTTGGTGTTAAGTGTTCAGTCTGGTCGAAGACGGTGATTCTGTCTCTTTTTTATATATAATTTGGAAATACTACATTTTTTTTGTAAAACCTATTCTCTAATGTTGGAAAAAGATTGATGTTGAAATCTTTATTCCCCTGACACATTCAAGATGTAGGGAAGATTTTTTTCGGTAAATGGGGTCTTTTTGTTTGTGTTTTTTTTTTATCTCGCGTCAATTATCTGCATCTAAATATGCACCAGTCTTTTACCAAACTTTAGCTGATAAGAAGTTTTTTTTTGCATTCGCTACATGCTTGCAACACATCTGTAGGTATGTTTTGAACGCATGTGTTATGAAAATACAGAGATTGAACAAAATGCGAGTTAGGCAAAGTTTTGTCAAAATTCATTTAAGCACAACTTTACATACTATAATCCGATTCTGATAAAATCGGAACCAGCGGACGCAGAAACTTTTCTAGTGTTTTGTCATTATCCTAAATCTCATATCGGTCTACAGGCACTGGTCAAGTTCCCGATTTACCGAGGATATGTTAAAAATGCATACTTCTTCTTTTGTTTGTCATTCTAAGTGACATTTACTTCCATATCAGGGAATCAATTGTTTTCAGATGCGCATGCGAAACAAGCGACAAAAGGGAACCAACGACAAAGCTTTGTTTTTGTCGGAGATAATAATGACAAAGATCCGAATGAGGTGCCTTTGAAAACGCGAGTGCATTTAGTTCTGGATTACGGGAGGCTTGCCCTTAATGGTTTTACGAGACGATGATTATAAAAACATTTCCAGCATGATAGTGACCACTGCCTCCATTATAGCAGGCTCCAGACGATGAATATAGAATCTACATTAAAGGTCATTTAGGTGCTTCGCGAAAGTGACATCGATTCAGAAAGGGGTCGTTCAACAATGATGTCACAGGTTTTAGGGGGGGAGGGGGTCTAAGATTTTGTGACAGTACATATACTAGGTATACAAAAAAGCGTGACAGAGGGGGAAGGGGGGTCCAGAAATCTCAAAAAGTAGTGGACGTCATATTTGAATCGCCCCAAAGTACGGCCAAATCCCGGACCGTTTTCACGGAAATGGCCGACCGATTCTCGAACTGTAGACAGCAATGGTCGGAGATTAGTTCTAGTTTCTGAGGAAAGCATAAAACATGATAAAAGTAAATAATGACATGCAGAAGAAAACAGTAATAATAACATTCCCTCGGAAAAACCGGTGCATCTTCGGTGCTCATGGGCCGATCTAAGACTTACGATAAGAATACTACGTCCGGTCCGGTGGTTTCCGTTTTAATAAAATTCAATTATTTTAAATAAAGTTACACTGATTTCAATTTCGACAAAGATTTGCCTATCTCAACATTTTTGTTCAAAGCCCGCAGTCCACTGTTTGCCATATTGATGAATATTTGTCAAGTATATCCTGACAACTATCAGACTGGTTAGAAATCGACATGGATTTCAGGCTGACTTTAGGTCATTATGACAAACAGTGTACTGATAGCTTAATCCCTGTATTTGGTGGAACTATTGAATCCTTTTTGCAGATTTTAAAACAAGAAAACATTTATGTATTTTCTTTAATACACAATAAGCCCTTTTTGCTCTCTTATTATTTTGTGTTTTTTGTTACATTGAAACGTTTACGTTTACGACAAAATTTACATTTCCAGCAAAGTGCAAGGTTTATTTTTTCCTAAAACCGTTTGTAACACTAAGCACATTTTGTGTTTCAAATACTTTTTATTTAGGAATTTTATGGGAACCCAATTGTTATTGGAGAGAGGAAATGCTCAACAACCCGGACCACCGACTAGAATTAAATAGTTATGTATTCCTTCCCTTAACTTCCATTTCTCCACAGAAGCTAGCCGGCAGCAAAAAGAGCCCGTGGTTCCTGGAATCGTGGAGCTCGCGGGAAACGAAACAAGACAGCAGTCTGGACTACGAGGACGCCAAGGACCTGCCGATTGAGCTGCGGCGCCTGGAGGATTTCGACGACATACCGGAGCCGCCGCTGTCTGCTGGCCTGAAAAGCCGGAGCTTAGGTAGTATATTAAATCCACCACCAAAAACCATAGTTAGATCACGTTCAAGTGTACCAAGTTTAGGTGCTCAAATACCTGAATCGCGTGCAACACCTGCTGAGCCGTCAGCATCCCGAAGACCAAAACTAGTAAAACAGAAACAATCATTGTGTGATGACGTAGATTACAAGCTGAACGAATCGGCGCAGGCCTACCGGGATCACATCCTGCGGAACGACTCACGGATCCAGCTGCTGCGTAAGCAAAGCTCACTGAACGAAGAACTGATGGCCGAGAGTCGGTTGCGTGAAAAGGATCGGATCCGGAAGCGAATACAAAAGCAGATGTCTCTGAACGAGACATTCCTGTGCCGGTCGCTATTTACCAAGCGACTTCAAGTGATCAAGGAAGGCTTGACCACAAAACTGAAGACATCCACCGGAAGCTTGGAACGCGTGACAAAGAATGGGTTCGTGAAAATCATGCAAAACATCAAAGCGTCGGCCCAGTCACACCACAGTCACAATCACGCGCAAGGCCGCTCCTACGACCCACACAATCCCGGTTACATGCCGCACGGTCATGATGGTCGCCACGGGAGCTATCACGTTTCCAGAAGCAATTCCATCAACAACAATGGCGGCAGCAATGGCAGCGGCAGCACTAACGGTAACGACAAGCTCCACGGGATGGGCACCAGCCAGGATGACTCGAAACCTCGTCGCCATTCGCGGGAAAGTGGCTCCGGTAAGTTGACCCGTAAATTCATGAACTGATCATTTTATTTCCTCGTATACTCTGTTCAAAACGGATTTTTCTTCTATTTTTTCTTCTCTATATTTCGAAACCAAAAAATATCGATATTTTCTTCTCTTTACGAACATTTTCCACCGCCACACCATCCATCCCTCTGCTATTGGTAATACTCATCTGTTTCATTTCTGCAGAAAGTTTTCGTTCCACTTTCATTAAACGACAACGTTTCGCGGGTACCTATACCGTACATTATTTTACTTATATCAATATTAGATGGTTGAATAATAGCTTGGTTCTCAAAAAAGTATCTATCTATTGTCATTATTTAGATTAGCGAATGTGTAAATTATCTATTTGTTTCAAATTGGTCTTTTAAAAACATAGCAAACTAAATAAAGTATCCCTTTGTAAAATTAAGCTACTAAATGAAGCAAATTTTGAAAGAGTGTCTAAATGCTGTAGTTGACATAAATCGCATGGCAAATGATTTAATCAAAATATATTTAAAACCCTGTTTTATCTAGAAAGCATGATGCTAATAAACTTTGCTTAAAATATATTCAACAACTTAGCCACACCACATGGACACAGAACTCAACTATAGACATTTATATAAGATCGACATTTAGACAATACATATTAAAAAAAAATACGGATACTTATGAAACTCACAACTCTGTTCTGAATATCAAAAACCCAATTTAATTCACCGAGTAGGTCTTGCATTTAACCAAGACACTAACATTATATGGCGCTTAAATACCATTTTCCTCATAACTTTTAAACGCAAAGGTCGATCGTTATCAAATTCAATAGTGATCAACTATAGGCTTTCCGCAGAAATAACGCAGTTATTTCCTTTTGAAAACTATATCCCGTGTGGAATTACGCTGATAATGGCGTTCCATTTATGTGCACGATTTTTAGTATAAATTTCAATGTTTTTTTTTATCTGTGCATAATATTGTTCGTTCCGCTGTGGGTGCAACTTGATGGAGATTTGGCTATCCGCAGACTGGAGTCAATATTGTCAGTTACCAAAAATTATAGATTCAATATTATAAAACACCCAGAGCATTTTCTCGATCGTCTCCAAAAAACTCCAACAACGGTTTAATGTCCCTTTAACGTACCTTAAGATCCTTTTCAGGTGCAGTCAGTGCTCTTCTGTTGGACAGCTTTGGTACTGGCTAATTTAGTTCATAGAAACGGACTATTCAGGTCTGCTGGCAAGGGTCACGTACATCAAGCAACCCACTCATTCACTATAGGTAGGGCTCAGGGTTGTTAACGTTAATCAACGATTAACGCCGTTAACGTTAACTTTCATTTCAGTTAACGTCAACGTGGTTGCGTTGGATTACTTTGATTGTAACGTTAACGTTAGCGGAATGCGTTGAATCAACGTTAACGAACATCGATAAACTGTCCGTTATTTTTTCTCCATGCAGACTAATCAACAACTATTACGTTCCTAAGCCATTGTGGTTTCCATGGCGCATGGAACCTTTATTATCAGCATTTTATTTTTCAATCATAGTTCACTGTTACAAAAATCCAATACATATTTTCATTCAAGCCATATCAAGTTTTGACAAAGTACGTAAAAACAATATGCCAAGTCTTGAAACCTACAAGGCAAGGAGACCGTTCAAGACGCGCTCAAAAACATAAATGTTAGCTGCAGCGTGTTTGCATATTTCATAAAATCGGAACTGTACTACTATTCCTGTTATCAAAGCAAGGGCGTTCCCGTTTTTTGATTCACCGAAAAAACTAAATGTTAATTTTGGTATTGAAACCAACGCCAAAAAAATATAGCTTTCAGACTTACGAAATAAAATACTACGAAAAAGGTACACCAGATTGTTTAATCCAGTTCTACCCAGTCTATGAACATGGTCTTTCAAGGGATTTATAATTATGTAATGATTAGAACACGAATGTAATGTTTTTCACAAATGCAAGTCTATTCGCAAATAATTTATAATCTGTTTTTATTTGTCCAACTATGTGTTTCATTTCGAGTGATAAGTTCCCCATGTTATTTTTGTTTTGTGTCAATTCTGCCATTATTCCGTAAATGATAATAAATATCTGAGTACACTGGGGTCGCCTTATACGCGGATGAATTTCATCATTTTCTCATTCTGCCTCAATTTCTACAACTTTTTTAATACCATTTGAGTTTTTGAGGATTTTTTAGTGTAGTTTGCTTAATGCTCAACACAAATCCAAACTCAAAAAACAAGCAAAAGCAAAAGCAATAAGCGACTCCAGCATAAAAACGGTTTTCAGCACAATTCGTCTTTCCTATGTCAAAGTATCTTATGGCCAACACACTTATCAATGCCTTGATAGAACAGAATTTGTCAAACCCTTGGTTTTGCTTAGAAAATTGTACTCCGATAAAGCAGACCATTAACGTTTAAAATAACGCTATCGTTAACGATAAATCAACGGAGAGCGTTACCGTTACCGTTGATAAACGTTCAATAGAAATTAACGGAAAAATAGTTAATCGTTGATATTAACGTCAACGAATTAACGAAACGGCGTTAGCCGTTGGTTAACGTTAACAACCCTACTAGGGCTTATATATGTTTGTCGACTTTCTTCTTCTTTCTGTAACTTGAGAGGACATTCAATCGGTGTGGGCACTGGTTGGCACTCGTCCATGCCAAATCTCTTAAGCAATTCCTAGTGATGAACTCATCTGTGTTATAATCATGAACCTAAATCACTAAAAAAATAAACAAAATTTGCCATTCCTTTAAATATGCCAAGAAATCTACCCACAGCACACAAGTTCACCATCTCTCTTGGTAGAAGCAATTGAATGGGATCAAATCAAACTTTTGGAATTTACCCCATTTGACGGTATACGAAACCAGTACGCTAGACAGGTGCTTTCTCAACTAAGCTACGAAGGACCTCCGTCATCCTCCGCAGCTTAGGGGGTACTGATGAAACCAAATTCCCAGCACCAGGCATGTAGCCGAACTCTCGCAATACATTTTCAGAACTAACTCTCTGTATTTTTGTACAATGCCAACCAAGTAGGATGAGTATTTAGTATTGTGTGGCTCCTACACACTTGCTTTATCAGCAACTGCGCTCGATGAAGTAGGGTTGTGTGAGGTTGTGCCAGTTGGTCGTCAGATCCCAACCCGACCACATAAGTGAAGAGAGATCGCCATGTTGACATGTTGTGCATATGCATAAATCAAGTATCAGACATAGTAATTAATTTCCACTCTGGGTGGCTTAATACCCGGGAACATAGGCAGTTAACTTTGAATGTACTGAAATTTTTTTAATTTTTTTTTTTATATCGTATGACATTATTCGTGCCACCTGTGAACGTTTCGCTAACTATTATGATGGGAATGCAAAATGAATAAATAATACTTTTTTTACTTTTGCAATAGACATCATAGTTTTAATGGCTCTACATAATATTCATTTTGGATACCCATCATAAGAGTTAGCGATACATTCACAGGTGGCACGAATAATGTTACACGATACAGACGAATCGAAGACTGCCATGAATGAAGTGAAAGGGAACTCTAGTTTTTGTCTTCGTGCGTGGGGTTCCCTTATCTTTCCAACAGGTTATGGGCCCCGGAACGGTTCCAGAGGTACATATAAGTGGGATGACTGCTACGACCACCACAGACGCCATCGTAGCAAAACAAGCAACCGATAGTCCGAAAGTTGCGAAAAAATTTTACTTGAGTGCTGCTAATGTTGACTTTGCTCATGCGGATGCTGATGCTGGGACCGCTGAGACAAGAAAATTTGCTTGGGAAACGACTGTGGGGTTAAATCATAGATCATTAATTAACGGCTACCCAGGGACAACTTCAGACGACACTAATCCCGTGTCGAAACGTCGGACGAATAAAAACTCGTTTTAATCATATCAGACTGCGAATACATTTTTGCAGCGTCTCCCTCCGATGCGCTTCTGATTCAGCGATTATAATTTGTACTTTGAACAAACTTCGTCTCGGCATAATTTTCCCTTGTATAAAATTATTGACCTGAGAAGAATCGATTCATTTTCTGTAATGTGCATTTTCAATCACTTACTGCAGCAAAACCAGAGCCAGAACCATGAGAGAAAATTTTACTAAAGTGCCGACGTCAGCCACTCTATAATTTGCCGCGGAAAGGTTACAGATGCAGGAGCCAGCGTCACGGGATTAGTTAGTCCGGATTTTTTCTCCGTAAGCAAGAATTGGAATTTTTAATAGTTTATCGTGATTAATCTTGAGTTTCAATGAAATTGGCAAATTACTGAAGAGTTTTCGAGTCGATTCATATATAAATCTTCAAAATCCATCGGCAGATAACAGTGCTATTAAGATTCAAAATCTTAAATGATTTCTCGACGGTCCCCAATTTTAGATTCTGATTTGACACCCAGTACCTTCGGGTAAGACGTTGTCCAACGTCAAAACGAGCACAACCATGCCTTTGCTCATCTATAAGTTCGACTATCTATAGTGAAACAGGAATTGGAAAAATCCAGGTTTTCCCGAAGCCTATATATTGTTTTTGAAATCCGGGGATACCCGGGACAAAAAAAATCACTTCTGACTCAGTAATCCACTGATCACAAATTTAGTTTTGAGCGCTTTTTCCTTTCTCGTGCACAAAAGGCTATTAAAACCAAACGTTTTATGGAAAGCCTGGAGACCTATAGCACAGTGTACCCATAGTGTTATACTCTAATTGACTCAGCTCGGCGATTGGATTGATGTCTGTATTTGTGTGTTTCCTATTTAAAATGGACCAAATCAGACTATGGACTACATATCAAGAAAAAATGATGAAGTTTACCAATGAACATGGAGTGAGGCTAATTCAGGATCACATGAAACAAATCTAATATCCAGGCGTTGATGTGGAGACGATCGCTGAACCATCGTCACATGAAGAAATAGAATCCAAAAGAGTGAAAAAAAGAACAATTCCTTCTGGTCCAAACTGTTGCCTGTACAAATGGCCTCCATCCGAGGTTCCGATGCTCCTCCTGGGCCTGACCAGTCAGCAACCTGTCAAACATTCCGACCTCTTGATGAATTCCACCTGGAACTACCCATGACTTACATCGCCAATCATGATCGCACTGCGTAACGCGACTTATGCGGCCGATCCATAATCCCACTACTGCAGCGGTTCTCAACCTGGGGTACATGTACCCCTGGGGGTACCTTTGCTGGACCTAGGGGGTACCTCGGACAAAAATGCGTAATGGCGGACGTATTACAATTCCAATCAAAACTCATTGATAAAAAAAAGACAGAATCATAAAGTTTTGATAATTGTGTATTTTTTTTTTCAAAAATGTATATTGTACATAATATGCAATGCGATCAATAAATCCCAACTGAATTCTGCCTTCCACAACCAGCAAAATGTATGAAGGACTGCGGAACAAAAGATCAAACGAACAAAACGTTGAATGAACAAAATGATTTGATTTTTCACTAAAGCTCGTTTGCTTCGTTGCAAGAGGATTAGAAGCATCCTTCTACGCTTCTCGAAAGCCTTCTTCCGAACAGCTCGAAGCCCTCCTTTCGAGAGGCTCGGCACCCTCCTGGGCACTTCAGAAGCCTCCTTCCAAGACGTTAGGTTGCCTCCTGTCAAGAGGCTTAAAAGCCTCCTTCCAAGAGGATCGTAAGCCTCCTCGGAAGCCTCATTTCAAGAGGCTCAAAAGTTCCATTCAAGAGGTTCGGAAGGCCTTTTTTTCTAGAGTCTCAAAAGCCTCCTTTTCTAGAGGCTCAAAAGTCTCCTTTCAAGAGGCCCGAAAACCTCCTTTCAAGATCTTTTCAAGAGGCTCGGAAGCCTGCTTTTAATATCCTTTCAAGAGGCTCGGAAGCCTCCTTTCAAGATCCTTTCAAGAGGCTCAGAAGCCTGCTTTCAAGAGGCTCAAAAGCCTCATTTCAAGAGGCTCTGAAGCCTTTTTCCAAGAGGCTCGGAAGGCTCCTTTCGAGAGGCTCGGAAGCCTCTTTTCAAGAGGTTCAGAAGCCTCCTTTCAAGTGGTTAGGGTGCATCCTTTCAAGATGCTCATAAGCCTCCTTTTGAGAGGTTCGGAAGCCTCGCTTCAAGAAGCTCGGAATTCTTCTTTCAAGAGGCTTGGAAGTATGAGGCTATCAAGAGGCTCAGAAGCTTTCTTTCAAGATGCAAAGGAAGCCTCCTTTTAAGTGGCTCGAAAACCGCCTTCAAGAGGCTCGGAAGCCTATCTACAAGAGGCTCAGAAGCCTTTAATCAAGAGGCGCGGAAACGTACTTTGAAGGGATTCAAAAACTGAAAGGAGCATCCCTTCAAAGGGCTCGGAATTATTTTTTCAAGAGGATTGGAAGCCTACTTTCGAGAGGGGGTACCTCAATTAATGCAAAAGTTCGAAGGGGTACCTCTCAAGAAAAAGGTTGAGAACCGCTGCACTACGTAGGTTTTGGGTGGGTCCCATTAAAGATGGAGGTCCTCATGTACAGACCCCATTCGATCTTGGCAACAAAGCCATTCGGTTTTGGCTTTTTTTCGTTTCTGATATTGCTCATAAACCACGCAAATCGCATAGGGGTCGTACACTAATTACGTAAGCATTTAGGGGGGGGAGGGGGGTCTGCCATTTCTTACGCTCCATATAAATAAAAAATGTTTGTATGGGAAAAATCTTACATGGGGGGAGGAGGGTCGAAAAACCCAGAAAAAATGCTTACGTAATTAGTGTACGGCCCCATAGTCATTGTAAAAAAACTGGTTAGAGCCCTAAACCGATAAAAAAAATCGCGTATTTTTTTTCACCGTCAGAGTATGTATACTGCACTGCATGGCGCATTGCCAGTTGTAAGACGTTGTAACTACCTCCTTTGACGTCCTCACGTCTGTAGAAGGGACGTCCTAACGTCCTCCTTACTACCTCGCTAGGGTCTTATCTCAGGATAGCCACGCAACACCTGCTTGAGGTAACACACGGACCTTATCTACACGGATGCGGACGTAATCAAGACGAGACAACAAGCATGCGGGAAATCGAGTAAAATGAAAATGTAGAGCTCATTTTATAATATGTTTTTATTAAATTTTGAGGTTTCGATTTAGGGTTAGTCTTTAAGAGGTTAGTTCTGGTTTGGCCGATCAGACACGTTGGGGCCCATTGTTGACATTCGGCTTATTTGGACGTACCTTGTCTGCATGCTACCTGCTTCTACTTTTACCGCTACAGTAATACAGGGCTCAGCTCCAAAAACCAGAGTGGGTTCGCTTTCAAGCCGGGTTATAGTTGGACACGTAGAACTTGCTTGGAGCCTTCAGTTGATCGGATGCCTGTCCAACACGGTCGGGAGGTTATAATTTCTCGTGGTCCCGTAGTCGCGGGATACTCTGCTAGACAACTACCAAGCACGACACCGGCCGTCCACGGCTGGTGGTCTCGGGATGTGGGTATTGGTTGGACGCGTAGAATCTTGTGCTCATCGGAGGCTGACCTGCCAATGTCAGGACACTGGTAATTTTGGAACCGTGTACCCTTGGCCGGAAGGTGAATAGGATCTGCGGCCAAATAGGACTAGAGGTCACCGCTGATAATGGTGCTGAACTGAGGCTTCTCTGGGCCTAGGTGAGTCGTGGATGCCGGTCTATCACCACAAAGTGACAAAGAAAACAGCGTAACGAGGTTCCGGCCGGATGACGACAATACAAGGCGTGATTTGTAGACGGTATCCCAGGCGACCTGGTAACTTGATGCGGCACTTATTACAGTCAGATCGTGCCCTGGTCAGGATAGGGCCGGTGAAATCCCAGTGGATGGTGACAATCCAGTAAAGTGCAGGCCAAGTAAGGCGGAGGTGTCTCCTATTACTAGGACGGAACGAGGGTACCACGTGGCCGGCAGTTTGGATGGGAAAGGCAACTACGAGCGGTACGGGATCGTTGGTGGAAGACCGTGGTTCTCTTTGTCTTCCGTGGTTCCGAGATCTCCTTGACTCCAAAAAGTCCGATGCCTAGCGCGGCCGGGAACACTTCACTTAAGACGCCTTTTTTTCAAGAGCAATCCGTTTTTAAAAAATCGTGTCGAGGTCAGTCTTCGTTCTACTCCCGAACCTTCCTTCCTCCTCGTTCCTCCTAGTTTTTTCTCCCTTTCCAATTCGCCCCGGAGTTCGTATTGTCGCGAGGATTTCGCCTCGATTGATTTGGTCCGTCAGTCAGGGGTGTGATAGGCGTTAGTCGTACATACACTATTAAGCCAGAATACTCAAATAAATTGAAGATGTATGTGGGTATTCATGGTCTCAAAAAATACTACGTGCGAAGTCTTACAATTCTTAGTTAATTCTTTATGGTACTGAAACCCGTGTCAGCTCGTTGCCTCATTGTTACGGTAACAACGTGACCCAAATAAAAGAAGATTCACTACTTACTAAACCCACTTCGGATCGTTGATTTCAACCGTTTTTTTTTTCTGAGACGCTTTTGAGTTGAAAATCGGGGCACATCCCTTGCCGTGACTCAATTAGCGGACGATTCATGTATAACACACTGAAGACTGTATTTGAAAATTTCCATGCTCCAACTTTTGTAGTTTATTTTATCAAATTGGCGTGAATTTTAATTCTAGATCTCTAATGTGAATGATTTTTACTGTTTATACAAAATCCTGATGTCCATGTTGAACCTAGCTATTTATATCAAGTTGTATTAGCGCGTGTTAATTTTGTAGTATTTGGGCAGCAATCTTTTGACGATTGTGATTTCGTAGTGCAATTGTTACCGATGCTTAAAAGAACATGTCACTGTGTAAAATGATCGATCATTTAAACTGGATGATAATGCCTTTTTTATGTTTTCAACAGTTTGCTTCAAGCGCACATATCCGTTGCTAAATCAATGTAGTATAGATTTCCAAGCGTTTATGCAAATGGATGTCAGTAGCTTAGCTTTTTTTGAGAACCACATAACGCCCTAACATCTTTTCCATAGCGTGCAACTAATACTCATTTCCTTATCCGTCTTCCGTTCCGAATTTTTACTACCATAGATTCTTCTAAGGACAGCAGTCTGCAAAGCGATACCAGTATTGAGTCCGAAGATAGTTTTGCCTCTGTGATCTTCATTCCGAAACCAGACCAACAGCAACAGCAAGGAAGTGGAACGAGTGATGGCTTTGGTCCTGGTCCCACGCGAATGCCTTCAGGGCCGACGTCTCCCTTGATTATGCCCTGCCCAACGCCAGCACATTCACCAGCACCACCACGCACAAAATTCAGCCCCCCGAATGGCAACGGCAATGGTGGAAACGGTGGATGCGAATTTAGCCAATTTACTTTCGATGATACTTCATTATTTCCTAAGTTCGAGGAAATAGCTTCCTCTCCATCATCTGTAAATAATGCATCTAGTACTAATATTAAAATTCTTAAATCCCCGCCTTCAACTGCTTTGGCTAGTACGAGTTCAACGACCACAATCGCTTCCAGCAGTAGCAAGTCTACGACTAGTAACAGCAGTGCTCATAGCAGTAGTAGCAAATTGACAACGACGACGACGACGACGACAACAACGCAAGTACCCAAATCTACGGTTCAGAAAATAACTCGGCAGCAAATCAAAGACCTGCCTCCGATTCCAAAGTTTAAAAAGAATTATCCAATCCTGCGCCGGCAAACATCTACCGGAGCTCCAGTAGTGCCAAAACTGTTATCTTTGGAACTATTCAATCCGGAAACGGACGACCTGGACAGCGACTCCAGTGAGCCATCGTCGCCGGATTCTATCGACAGTGTGATAAGCGCGCTTCGACCACCAGTTTCACCGCAGCCATCAACAGCACAAAAGCAACCGGCACAAACAGAGGCACCCAGTATTCCTCCATTGATAGAGGCAGCAGCCGTTGTAGCACATAAGCTGGAAGATACCGTGGAACTGGTGATACGAGAAAGCGAAAATAAGCCAAAACTACTTAACGGGTTACCAGAATCACAAGAAAGCGTTGATGGAACGAAACCTGATGATGAATCATCTTGTCGACAACATTTGGTAGATTTTGCTGAGAAGTTAAGTGCTCAGCTTCTGAAAGAGCTGGACAACGAGAAGCAGCAGAATGAGAGCAGTTTCGACGACGACGATGACGTATTCAGCGAGAGCAGGTTCAAGCAGAAAACTATAACACTTGCAGATGCGCAACACATAACGGATCCCTATTTGAAGAAGTTGAACGGTGATTTGCGGGATCTGAACTTGCTTCGTGCAGAATTGCGGGAAAGGCGACTAATGCTGGCGAACTTAAGTCATCTTGGGTCTAGTGGATTGGGCGGAAGTAACGATTCACTCGGTCCCAGTTACGGTTCTTCGATGACCCCAATAATACAAGAAGAAACCGATGATGAAGAAGAGCTGAACAATTCGTGCGAACCCGAGCTGGAAGATCGGGACAGTGTGCATTCACTCCGAGGAAACATGAAGAATCTCAATAAAAACGATGAGTTTGTCATCATTCCCGAACTGGACGAAGATGACGCAGATCTATCAAACGATACAGCTTTACTGATACAGGAAGAAGATAGCACGGAAGAGCATCTTCAAAACATTGACGTAGACCTTTTAGGCAGTAACAACAGTAACAATAATAGTACGAATGATAGCCACTTAACTAGCAGTAGTCATAGTCTACCCCTCAAAACTATAAATCTGAGTTCTACTCAGCTAGGTGTAAATATTGGTAACTCACAACTACACAAGAAAACTGAATGCACATTCAACCATGGCAGCAATCACAGTAGAACCACTCCCAAAGTGTCGACCTCGGGAGTGACTTGCGTCGCAGAACCCAGTGAAGTAACCGGCAACAAAAAGTTACCCGACACGAACAAATCATCGATTGAATCTCATACCAGCGTTGATTCCTGGGCCCATTCGACGAGTTCGGCCTCGCTGGATAGTCCCTCGGTGGGCGGTGCCGCGACCCACCACCGCTACTATCACGTATTCCGAGAGGGTGAGCTGGACGCTCTGATCAACCATCACGTGGCCAGTCTTCACATCGTGTCATCGTACTACGAGCGGGCATCGTGGTGCGTGGTAGCCGAAAAGGTGCAGGTTTGGACCATCTAAGACTCTGAGGTGTTCCAGGTTTTCGACGGACATTTATGGCATTCAACACATGGATGTTTTAAAGCTGCTTGCCATTACTAATATTGAATTGTTCGAAAAGCCGTTAAGATCTTCAAAACATACGAGACTTCTTATCTGTGAAATCGGCTCCGAGGAGCCGGAAACCAACTTGAACAATTGAGTAAGTGAAACATTATAGATCAAGATAATTACGACTAAACGAGAAAAGGCTCTAAAACTGTATTATTTGTCTCTGTGATTCATATATTTAAAACAATAGTAAGTAAATAGATATAGTCAGAACAAATCGATATATGAAATAATTATGATCTACAAAGCAGCATTACTTTACCGTGAAATATTCTTTCTGTGAATGTTAATTCGATTCCATTTGATAATCAGTCCGACAAATTATCACCAATCATTAATATTACGATTTGGTATCACTAAAGCCTGATCAAAGTAAATATCTATGTGATGAAACGAAGTTTCGAATTGGTATTCCAGTTTATTTTTCACCCCCTGTATGGTCAATACTATGGTTAGTCTCTCTTCAATAAAACTGGAAAACGTTCTTGTGTGAAAAACTTGACTAGGATTTGATCTTCCTAGCAGCTTTTCTGTGTCTCAGGTTTTTCTATGCTTTCTATGCTATGCAACATTGGCTCCACAAATTGACAACCATCGTCTATGATAATTTTTTTTTTGCGTTGTGAACGATGGATGGTTCTCCCAACAGCTGATGCAACTCGTGGTTCATTCGCCTCATCCACGTACCGTCCGCCATCTGCAAACCTACCATAGATGGTACGCAGCACTTTCCTTTCGAAAACTCCCCGTGCACGTTGGTCCTCCACGAGCATCGTCCAGGTCTCGTGTCCGTAGAGAACTACCGGTCTAATAAGCGTTTTGTAGATAGTCAGTTTGGTATGGCGGCGAACTCTATTCGATCGGAGTGTTTTGCGGAGTCCAAAGTACGTACGATTACCTGCCATGATACGTCTCCAAATTTCTCTGCTGGTATTGTTATCGTTATCGGTTATTAGTGAGCCCAATTACACGAGTTCTTCAACCACCTCGATTTCGTCACCACCGATAGAAACTCGTGGTGGGTGGCTTACATTGACCTCTCTTGAATCTCTTCCTGTCATGTACTTCGTCTTCCACGTGTTGAAGACTACCCAATCAACACAAAATCGTATATGATGCAATATAAGATGCTAAAGTGGAGGCGATATACGTACATATTGTATGGGAAAGTACCTATATGGCCTCCACTTCAGCATCTTATGTGATATCATATACGATCTTGTGTTGACTGGGTAGTCCAATCCGTTTAGCTTCAGTCTGATGTAGGCTTCCTCCATCCTCTCAAAGTTACGTGCCATGATATCAATGTCGTCGGCGAAATCAAATAACTGGACGGACTTCGTGAAGATCGTACCACTCGTGTCAATCCCTGCCCTTCATATTACACCCTCCAAAGCGATGTTGAATAGCATACCAGAAAGACCATCACCTTGCCGTAACCCTCTGCGCGTTTCGAAGGGTCTCGAGAATGCCCCAGAAACCCGAACTACGCTCATCACCCGATTCATCGTCGCCATAATCAACCGTATCAGTTTATCCGGAAATCCGTTTTCGTGCATGAGCTGCCATAGCTGGTCCCGATCGATTGTATCATATGCGGCTTTGAAGTCGATAAATAGATGATGTGTGGGCACGTTGTATTTACGGCATTTCTGCAATACCTGACGTACGGCGAACACCTGGCCTGTGGTAGAGCGTTCACCCATAAATCTTGCCTGGTACTGCCCCACCAACTATTTTGCAATTTGTGTTAGTCGGCGGTATAAAATTTGGGAGAGTACCTTGTAGGCGGCGTTCAGCAATGTGATTGCGTGGTAGTTACTTCAATCCAACTTATCGCCCTTTTGGTAGATAAGACACACGACTCCTTCCATCCACTACTGCGGCAAAACCTCATCCTCCTAAACCCTGGTAATCACCCAGTGCAGCGCTATAACCAGTGCCTCACCACCGTGATTAAACAGCTCTCCTGGTAGTTGGTCAACTCCAGGGGCTTTGTTGTTTTTCAGCTGGCCGATCTCCTCCTGGATTTCCTGGAGATTCGGAACCGAAAGTCACATGTCCTGCGCGCGTGCTCCTAGATAATTTCCATTCCGCCACCACTGTCTGCCACATCGTAGTGCTGCCGCCACCTTTGGATCACCTCACGCTTGTTTATAAGGTTCCCGTTTATGTCCTTACACATATCGGGCTGTGGCACGTGGCCCTTACGTGAACGGTTTAACTTCTCATAGAATTTTCGTGCGTTATTAGCGCGGTACAGTTGCTGCGCCTCTTCACGGTCTCGATCTTCCTGCTGGCGCTTTTTCCTCCGAAAAATCGAGTTTTGTCTGTTCCGCGCCGTTTGTATCGTGCCTCGTTCACCCTCGTGCGGTGTTGCAGCAATCTCGTCCATGCTGCATTCTTCTCTTCAACTAACTGCTCACATTCGCCATCATACCAGTCGTTTCTCTGATCCGGGGGCACCGTGCCTAGTGTAGCGGTTGCGGTTCTACCAATGGCGGATCGAATATCTCTCCAGCCATCTTCAAGAGAAGCTGCGCCTAGCTGCTCTTCCGTTGGGAGTGCCACTTCAGGCTGCTGCACGTATTTTTGGGCTAGTCTACCGTCTTGTAGCCGCGCAATGTTAAGCCGCGGCGTCCGACTTCGACGCGTGTTGTACACTGTCGAGAGTTTTAAGCGTAGGCATACTGCAACGAGGTAGTGGTCGGATTCAACATTTCCACTGCGGTAAGTTCGTACGTTCGTGATGTTGGAGAAGAATTTACCGTCGATTAGAACGTGGTCGATTTGGTTTTCCGTTTCTTGGTTAGGTGATCTCCATGTGGCCTTGTGGATATTTTTGCGGGGAAAGAAGGTGCTTCGGACTACCATTCCGCGGGAGGCTGCGAAGTTTAAGCATCGTTGACCGTTGTCATTCAATACGGTGTGCAGACTATCCGGTCCGATAACCGGTCTAAACATTTCCTCCCTTCCTACCTGTGCGTTCATGTCACCGATAACGATTTGGACGTCCCGCAGTGAGCATCCATCGTATGTCTGTTCCAGCTGTGCGTAGAACGCTTCTTTCTCGTCGTCGGGTCTTCCAGCTTCCTTCGTGTGGGCAGTGCACGTTGATGATGCTATAGTTGAAGAAACGGCCTTTAATTCTCAGCTTGCACGTCCTTGCGTTGATTGGCTGCCACCCAATGACACGATGGCACATCTTACCCAGCACTATGAAGCCGGTTCCCAGCTCGTTGGTGGTGCCACAGCTTGGTAGAAGGTAGCCGCTCGATGCCCGCTTTTCCACACTTTCTGTCCTGTCCAGCAAATCTCCTGCAGCGCCACGACGTCGAAGTTGCGAGGATGTAATTCATCGTAGATCATCCTGTCGCAACCTTGCGAAACCTAGCGACTTGCAGTTCCATGTTCCAAACTTCCAATCGTGATCCTTTATTCGTCGCCTAGGTCTTTGTCGATTATATCGAGTCGCATTATCTCTTATATTGTTCGTAATGATTGGTTTTCCAGGCGGCTTATTGAGCCTGCGCAAACCTCCTGTCTTGTCGGAGGACCGTCGTGTCAGGGCTGTTTAGCGTCCCACCTAACACCAGGACTTGGGCTTGTGCGCTTTGAGCGGCACACGGTCGCTTTGGTGGGGCCTACTTGCGGATACATGCAGCCTTGCATGCAGCTTTTTATAGGAATTGACTGGGCCCACTGTCAAACCCCACCACATCCTAGGCAAGCCCCACAACTCGTAGATGGTCTGGGGAGGGATCGTCAAGCCCTTGGACATAGTCCCTGCTGCCCTGAAGAGAAAAAGTAGTGAATTTCTAATCCCACAGACCAAAAATTATCTGACTAGGGAAAATTATAACGTTTTAGATGCATTGTAATTCAAATTCCCTATGTTCCCAAGGTGATAGCACCAATAGTAATGATTGGGACTTGGGAGCGATGACAATGGCATTTGTTTTGGAACTTTCCTTTGTGCTGAACCTTTGTGCTGAAAAGTCCGCACGAAAGTTAGCCACAAACTTCAAACAAGCGTATAAGCACTCAGCAAAATAGGTAGGTGGAGTGGTAGTTAGAAGGAAAAAAAAGAGAGAATAGCGAGAGAGAGAGAGAATATTTTTCCTTAAAATACGTATATTTTTCGACTTGCTATGCGTATTCGTGAGCGAGGTTTGTTATGGGATTCGAAAGTGTTGGACTTTGGGGAGACTTGATCCCCCTTTTATGATATCTTCATAAATATTTTTTTCAAAAAAACCTTCCATCAAATTTATGAAATCTATAAAAAATTAGACACCTGAGACCAAACTATATTTTTTTTGAATTTTTTCGCCAATTAATGCGAGATCAAGTGTCATTTTTATTTTTTCACGCATGCTGCGACGCAGCAAAGCTAAATCAACAAGAATGACAGTTGTGCGCCGCCTCCGTATCGAGTTGTGTGCCCCCGAAAACGTGAGCACTTTGAAACTTGGATTCCGTGAGGAGTGACCGTAACAACTCAAAATCCAAAATCTAAAAATTGTGGAGGAATGTTGACATTTTTTCAGTATAGGTATTAGCCACAAACTTCAAACAAGCGTATAAGCACTCAGCAAAATAGGTAGGTGGAGTGGTAGTTAGAAGGAAAAAAAAAAGAATAGCGAGAGAGAGAGAATATTTTTCCTTAAAATACGTATATTTTTCGACTTGCTATGCGTATTCGTGAGCGAGGTTTGTTATGGGATTCGAAAGTGTTGGACTTTGGGGAGACTTGATCCCCCTTTTATGATATCTTCATAAATATTTTTTTTCAAAAAAACCTTCCATCAAATTTATGAAATCTATAAAAAATTAGACACCTGCGACCAAACTATAATTTTTTCGCCAATTAATGCGAGATCAAGTGTCATTTTTATTTTTTCACGCATGCTGCGACGCAGCAAAGCTAAATCAACAAAAATGACAGTTGTGCGCCGCCTCCGTATCGAGTTGTGTGCCCCCGAAAACGCGAGCACTTTGAAACTTGGATTCCGTGAGGAGTGACCGTAACAACTCAAAATCCAAAATCTAAAAATTGTGGAGGAATGTTGACATTTTTTTCAGTATAGATCATTTTACATATGTATGGCTATGTGCTGTGAAAAACCCATAGCATTTGGTCACTATTATGCAAAGTTATTCAAATTTTGCATGGCCACTAAACAAATAGCTAGGAGGGTCTTAAAATAAAAACCGCCCTATAAAATCAGTACGGTTCTCTATCCAAAACATAAGTTACTACGTAATCATCATTTGTCCGGAGAATCTGTACTAAAAATATGGTTGACAAAGACTACACAGGATTCGGTTTTTACACGATTTTTTTTCGCTCTTAATTTTGATCGAGTGGCTTTAATTTGCCACCAAATTCTTTGCAACATGTATCAAAAAATCCTAAATAATTCAATGAAAAATCACATAGTTATTAATAATAAGTCCAAAATTAATAAAATGTAAATCGTGTAAAAACAGAATCCAGTGTACTTTGGTTTTCGGTACAGTGAACGTTCGCTAATTGGGGTTTTTCTAGTTGGGGCGTTTTTTAGTTGGGGGTTCGCTAATTGGGGCGAAACCCAATTAAAAAGCAGCTAAACGTCAGAATGTGATGTCAAAAACGCGTTGACGTTTTGTTTCCGTGTTTGGCGGGATCGATATTTTCTGGCGCGTAAAATTTTCTTTTGTTCAATGCAAAAAGTAAACAACATTGACGCTTGTCAAACCGCCCCAATTAGCGAACGGCATTCGCTAGTTGGGGTGAGGTCGTGCCCCAATTAGCGAACGATCACTGTATTTGGGGGGATCAAGTCTCCTTACCTTCCCCTACCGTTCTTAATTGACCTTTTCCGTCAAAAATTGTATCTAGTTTTTTTGTCTCAGTTATTTAATTTAAGATCAACTTCCCCAAAGAACCCATATTTTTTAAAGCCTCTAACTATTCACGGTTAGATTACTTTACCTCGGATACTCTGGTGTTGTTGATATTATTCCCACCCTGGAGAATTCACTCATTTTCTCTTAAAAGTGCCTCTACCCATTAAAATGGGGAGAGGCACTTTTTTGATAAAATGGGTCAATTTTTCACGGTGGGAATAATATCAATAATAAAAAGTGTACCCATTAATGGGTAAATTTAACTAACCGTGTTTTTAAAATCGAAAAGAAAAACCGAAAAAGTGCTGCACGTGTGGACCGGTCTGAAAAATTCACCCGATGTTCGTTCAAAATCGGGCCAATATTAAAAAACAGCACTTTTTAATTTTTGTTTTATATTTAAAAAATACTTAAAGGCGTCTAAAAATATGGGTTCTTTGGGAAAGTGGACCTTGAATAAGCCAAAGAATCGATCGAGCGATTTTTTTTTTGACGGGAAGGGTTTATTGAGTACCAGTAACTAGCGCTCGACTCCCAGCCTGAAAGCTTAGCAACTGCGAGTGAATTGTTCTTAGTCAATATGCGGTCTCTATGAAATTCTAAAAATGCAAAAGGTAACTTATTTCTACTATAAATGCTTATATTACTCAGGCAACCTTCATAATTCTCTGAAAACTGTTTGGAAGCATTCTGAACACGCAGATATTTACTTTTGATCAGGTTCCATCTTAGAGTTACTTTGACCCCACACGGGTCACTTCGCAACAAAAATTAGTCGATTCATATGGCATGTTGGTCAAATGGAATTGACTCATATTATTATGACTTATGAATGTGGGGTCAATTTATGTTTATCAACTCTTAAACAATTTTAATTCAGAAAGGAAATATTATTGTTGATATTTGTAAACATTCCAGTGAAAAAAATTAGGTATAAATTACACAATTTATAAAGCGGTATAACGATAAATTTCAGTATTGAATGAAAAAATTTTAATTCAATTTTTGAAACCCTTATGTTTTCCCATGTGTACAATTCACTAGCTGAAAAAAATCTATCGAACCAATTGTACATAATTCCTTGGCCGTGATCGAAGCGCCAAAGAGATCATACATTTTGTATCAACCCAATTTGGATATAACACAACCTAAGAAATTGGCAGTTCTGTTCATATTCTAGGTTCTATTAACTACGGGCTATATTGTCGAACGAATCAACGCATCAACTCTTCTAAATAATATTAATATTATAAAACATAAACATAAGAAAACACAACACAAACGAAACTTAAACCAGATACAGATCAGTTGAAACAAATGCACACTAAATGCAACCAGAAAAAAAACCTGAACAACCCACAGACAATGACAACGTCAAATATAATGGTGATCAGCGTGAACAGTTACAAACAAATACAATTCATATCAAAGTATAAACGAAATAAGTTCTATTCAGCTCTAGGTTAAAAAAAAGTCTTCGAAATACATGTGGTTTTAGACAAATTTTCAAGGTGTCAAAATGTTTCAGTGTAACAGTTTTAATCATAATATCGTCAAATTTTGCAAATTTTGCATAATTCTTAGATTAAAGATGGTTCCCATTTCCAGCAAACAACGCGATTTATTGTTTTTCTTCAAATATAGATAACAGCTTTGTCTGACGATAACGTCGCATCCACACAAAAAAGATTCCTTTCGATAACCAAATGATTCTACACAAAATTTGGCTTCATATCCTAGCTGCAATGATTGATGACTATTCGAAAACCTTTCGATGCGACAATTACCACGTTTGAAGATAAAAAAAAAAGCGCGATACAAAACTCCGCTGCGCAGCTAAATCTTACGAAACACGAAATAAAATCAGTATTCCCCTAAACCTGCATCATGCTCAATGCAGAGAACATGAGTTGATCTCATAATCATTACATTACAATTAATCAATTACGTTAGTTCCATATTAATTCATGAATCTGAGGTCTATTCTATCCTAAATATCTTTTTTACACCAGTTTGCCACCAAACTACATTGTTTTCTGAAATAAGTGTATTTCAAACCAACAATAATAAAATCGCGTTCTGTACAAACACACCAGCAAATCATAGCTAAAACGAATTAAGATAAAAGTAAAAATACGAACAGACTTTCAACCAAACGAATAACACAATCTTTACAACAAAAAAGAACAGAAATATCAATAAATAACAACAAACCAAAAAACGAACACTAACTGCAGAAGAATCCCTGTTAAATGATGCATTATATAATCCTTGTAAAACAACATTACACACAAGCAGAATCATCTAAAGTAAAAACAAAAACAAAAAGACAGGATAAATACTTTCTTCGAAAAATGGATGGAAACGAATCACTGCGAAAACGGAAGGCAACCAAAGCGCGCATTGTAATACATTGAAAAGCAGAAAATATAAATAATGTTGACAAAATCCAATAGGTGGTATAATTATTTATGGATATCACAGAAATGTGATCTCGGGATCAGCTGCATTAAAATCTTGAACTATATACCTGGGGTAATATTCCCAAGCTAAACAAACGCTGCTACAATATCTCCCTGCAAATCCAGTTCGCGTAAATACAACGACACATGATTGCGGCTTTCGTTAATTCAGTTAATTAAAAAAATGACCATCATCGTGAGTGGTATCTAAACAAGGGGTAGTTCAATTCGACTTAATCTATTTGTACAACTTTGAATAATTAATAATTCAAATATTCGTGGTACTGCCACAACACTCCACAACACATTCGTCTAGACGATTAACGTCGCTAACCGCACGGTTACGAAGCCCACAATGCCCTTACTTCATGTACATAAAGGGCCACTGGTAGAATCGTTTCCGTCTGCATGTTGTGGGACCTAAACTGGTTAGATAATCCGCAAAAGGCACTGGCGCAGTCCTATGCTGCGCGCCATTGACAGTTGCGTAAAACCTCCGCATATCGTTTCTATCCATGTTCTCCTGCGCTTCAAACACACTCTCTTCGTGTTGCCTTTATTTCTGCGGTGGATTCGTTTCTCTTCTGCCCTTGCTACACTGTACCGCTCTCTGTTGGAACGGGTACGAGCCACTAGCATTCGACTCCTGGCAACATTTTTCTCGCCCGTCACTCGCTGGCACTCCTCATCAAACCAACCATTTTGTTGGCGTCGCTGTGCAGTGCGTAGCACTTCCTGCGCTGTTGTAGTCACAGCTTCGTGGATATTTTCTCACAATCTGTTGACGTCGCCAGATCCGGTGGCATCTCCTATCGGCTCGTCCAGATTCTGGTGGTACTGTTCAGCAGCTCCTTCAACTGACAAGTGTTGAATATTGAAACGCATCGTTTTGTTGTTTCGTGAATTCGTGACACTGGAGAATCGCGCCCGAATTTTTGCAACTACAAGGTAGTGATCCGAGTCGATGTTCGGACCTCTGAAGGACCTTACATCTATAATATCCGAGAAATGTCGTCCGTCGACCAGCACGTGGTATATCTGTGAGCAAGTGTCCCCACTCGGATGTTGCCAGGTGTGTTTGCGGATATGCTTAGGGTAAGACGGTATAATATGCCCCCCCTAAGGCAATTCCTTGATAATTTTTTACTTTTCAACGCAATTCATGCAAACTTTGTATTATTTGATAGTCCAGGAAGTCGCAAATGCATTGCCCGTGAGTAGTCATATAAAAATATTACAGATAACACGTAATAAAGCTTTTTTGAAAAGTCGTGAATAAATGAATTTTAAAAAGTACCTGGGCAATACGCCCCACCTCATCAAAAGACGTTTAAAAACCCTTCATTAGTATTTTATCAATCCCATAATAAAAAGGCTACAAATCCTTATGCGCTTGACATTAAAAAAGCAACATCGGTCCATTCAAGCAGGTGTGAATTATATTTCAATATTTTCCATACAATTTGGAAGTAACTGCTGCAAGCTCGCTGCGCTTGTGTCCAGTTGGTAAGGGCATATCGTCCTGCCTACACTGGGGCGTTTTGGCCAGTGAAACATGTTTTCGAAAATCGTTCCATTTTTGAAGATGGAAGCAATTTTATACAATATTAATCACTGAGAAAAGTTATTTTGTTGACCAACTGAGTGTTCCAGTCCAAGTTTTGCGGACAGTATGCCAGAGTCGCTCCAGAATGTTGAGCAAACAAACATACAAAGTTACATCAAAACTGTAACTTTTTGAATTTTGCTATTATTTTCATTGTGTAATACAAAAATACTTCCACATTCACATAGTATGATGGGTTTACAAATACTTTTAGGTACCAACTGGTTTTGACCATTAATTAGTTATAGTTATAGTTAGAATTCAGACGGGGGCGTTTTGGACAGGTGGGGCGCATTATACCGTCTTACCCTACGTGCAAAGTAGGTATTTACTCAAGTATTTACTGCTTATTGCCATCTCTCTAGCAGCAGCAAAGGTTACAAGTCGCAGACCATTATCGTTGATAACGGAATGAAGGCTTTCGGTACCAATGACAGGGCGAAAGAAACTTTCTCTTCCGATCTGCGCATTTGCATCCCCGATGACAATCTTTACATCGTATGTTGGGCACTTTCCGTAGGCCTTATCAAGGCTCTCATAGAACTCGAAATTCTTCACGTCATCAGGCTTATCGTTCGTTGGGGCATAGATGCTTTGATCATTATATTAATTCCATTATTCACAAAATAAAACCCAGATTAATTTACCTAGCGGTGATGATGCCTTTCTCTTGCATCTTTAAATGTAGTGAAAAAATCACATGAGAAAGGTCAAAAAAGCACTTTAGGAGAATATATCGCATGTTTTCTATCATTTGCACATCATTAATTATTGTCAGCCAATTCTTATTACTTTTGCATCTTTACATCGTTAAAAAAAACTAGAAATGGGCGTTCAGATCCGGAACCGATAAAATGATCCGGATCTTTGTTATGAGTGAATGATCCGTAGCTCACTTTTTGAAAGATGCGGTTCACCAGATCAGCAAATTATCTGACTATTTATAGGGAAATGTCAAAATGAAAGATTTATCGTGGGTTCTTCATACATGTAATATTAGCTCGTGAGCGAGAGAGTGATGAAATTTTTGTATGCAAGGGTCAAAAACATGATCCTGAATGACAACCGTTTCACCGTTTTGCATTCTCCTTTCATATTATTCCAAAGCTCCGATCCGTATGAAAGATCCGGATCATTAGATTGAACGACCCAGATCTGATCCATTCAACGAAGTGAACCGTTTTGCCCATCTCTAGTTAAAACTGATGTAATGCAATTAACGTTTAATATGCTGATCTGTGATTGATTACATGCATTAATTAATGCTTGTTGGTTACTTGGGTAGTTATTTATAGCCTAAATTAACAATGAAATTTGTGATTCAGAGCAAGGTATTGGAGCACCGTAGCTTTATAGGATTCTCTACCACAGAGGTTCCCAAACTTTTGGATATGCGACCCACCTAGCCGAATCCCATATTGCTTGCGACCCATCAGGTACCAAATGCATTGATTTTGTGAAATTAGATAAAAATGAGATCACGTTAGATTGGACAAATCATGATAAATTGCTTTATATCCCATTATTGTATTTGTCAAAATTACGTCAAGTTTTTGGACTGGATGTGGATTGGATTTGGATGGGATTTGAATTGAATTTGGGTTGGATTTGGATTGGATTTGAAATTTATTCAGATTTCGATTTGATAAGGATTGGATTTGGATTGGATTTGAATTAGATTAGGATTAGGATTTTAAATAGATTTGGATTTGATTTAGATTGGATTCGAATTGGATTAGGATTGGTTTTGGATTGGGTTCGAGGTTTAGATTTGGATTGTATAGGACTTCGTTTTACTTGCTCAAATATCGTATAACAAAAAAGGCCGTTGACCTCGTCAGGTTTGTTGTTATTTAATCATCCAATCATTCTTCTTCTTCTTCTTATTGGCATTACATCCCCACACTGGGACAGAGCCGCCTCGCAGCTTAGTGTTCATTAAGCACTTCCACAGTTATTAACTGCGAGGTTTCTAAGCCAGGTTACCATTTTTGCATTCGTATATCATGAGGCTTGCACGATGATACTTTTATGCCCAGGGAAGTCGAGACAATTTCCAATCCGAAAATTTCCTAGACCGGGACCGGGAATCGAACCCAGCCCCCCTCAGCAAGGTCTTGCTTTGTAGCCACGCGTCTTACCGCACGGCTAAGGAGGGCCCCATCCAATCATTACTTAAATCCTAATTCTAAATATGGAATAGATTTGTGGGACAAAATAGTAACAAAATCATCTGTCATAAGTCGAGTTTGTTCAAAAGATATTTTAGTTACCAGATAAAGATTGTCGCTTCGGTTCACTTTGTTCTGCTGTCCGAAACATGTGTGGTACCTAACTGTCAAATCGTATGTATTTTTCCTTCATTAGATCCCCTATCCTCGCCAGCAAAAGATGTTTCGGACCGCGACGAAAGCGTCAATGTTTATCTTGTAACTAAAATATATTTTGTTTGTACCATCCCATTTAATTCCACCATTTGATTGTACATTAACAGATACGTATTTCAACCTTACTGTTGAGGTCGAAATACGTATCTGTCAAGATACAATCAAGTGGTGGAATTAAATGGGATGATACAAACTCGCCTTATGATAAGTAAAGACATTCCACTAAAAATCTCAAAATAATTTTCTTAACAGTTACAAAATTATGAATTAAGATTTGTCTTTCGCGACCCACCACTGGACAGCCCACGACCCCCCTGGGGGTCGCGACCCACAGTTTGGGAACCTCTGCTCTACCAGATCACTATTTCATATATTCTATACATGTCTTAGTTTGAAGGAGTTGAGTTGAGGAGTTGGAAGGATGCATCAGCCAAGACTATACTGAAGGTGGCTGAGTTATATTCCCGGTTCGGCCTAGGATTTTTTTAGGTTAGATGTTTTCTAGACTTTCCTATGTAGGATGCTTTTATCGAAGCTTTTATAAAGATATTTGTTCTATGGAGTTCTGACCAGTGTAGGTAGAATCATATTCAAATCTTAATCATCGAGACTTCATGCACGAACTAATGTCGTTTTCGGATTTAAACCTGGGTCAGAACCGGCCCCGACTCTGAATAACTGAACGAGAAACGAAACGGGGTCGAGTCAGTATGATGGTGTTAGTGAGAACTCAAGCCCTATCATCTGTTTTGTTTTCAGTTCACACTTTTGTCAGCTGGCAAAAACAGACATATTTAATCTATTGAATTTTGCTATTAGTGTTATTTTTTTTTTTTTTTACGGATCGTTTTCCTTTTTGTTATGGATCGTTTTTGCACATTGAACGGTGTAAAGTAATAACTGCCATGCAATATCATTGAAAAGTGACGTGTTGGTATCTGATTTTCTAGTAATATGAATTTGCTTGTTTGTATGAACCACTCCTTCTCATTAGGGATCCTATAATGAGAGATTTGTAAATACTTTTCCAGATGATTTACTTGCGAAAGTAAAACAAATTGTTTTTTCGATGAAGCTTTTCCTAAAACCTATTTCATAACAATCGCAATACCTCTCAATCTGCAGCAATACTAATGTTAATTTGGCTCACACATTCGACAGCTCTCAATGCTCGATAGGCTCACAATGGCCGCTTTTTAAAAAGACAGGGTCACCGTCTTCGACCAGAGGTCGCACAGACTGAACACTTAACATCTAGCATTAGACAACGGACAGGACATTTACACAACACCCAGTGGACCAGTGGAGAACTTCGCTTTACGAAAAGTTTTCTCCTTACCGGGGCGGGAATCGAACCCACACTCCACGGCACATGCGTCTAGACGATTGACTTCGCTAACCGCACGGCCACGAAGCCCACAATATCTAGCTTTCGCATATCTCTCATTATAGGATCCTTAGTTCTCATCAACTACGCATGGCAGCAATATGATATCTATAGGACAAAACACAGCTACTATTTTTTTTAATATACGCATATCACTTGACATACGATGGATCCCCACTGCGGGACGTCAAAATCATCATCGGCGACATGAACGCTCAGGTAGGAAGGGAGGAAATGTTATTATTTATTCAGACTAAGGCCGAAGTGGCCTGTGCGGTATATAAGAGTCTTCTCCATTCGGCTCGGTCCATGGCTACCCGTCGCCAGCCACGCAGTCTACGGAGGGTCCGCAAGTCATCTTCCACCTGATCGATCCACCTTGCCCGCTGCGCACCTCGCCTTCTTGTACCCGTCGGATCGTTGTCGAGAACCATTTTCACCGGGTTATTGTCCGACATTCTGGCTACGTGCCCGGCCCACCGCAGTCGTCCGATTTTCGCGGTGTGAACGATGGATGGTTCTCCCAACAGCTGATGCAACTCGTGGTTCATTCGCCTCCTCCACGTACCGTCCGCCATCTGCACCCCACCATAGATGGTACGCAGCACTTTCCTTTCGAAAACTCCGAGTGCGCGTTGGTCCTCCACGAGCATCGTCCAGGTCTCGTGTCCGTAGAGGACTACCGGTCTAATGAGCGTTTTGTAGATTGTCAGTTTGGTACGGCGGCGAACTCTATTCGATCGGAGCGTCTTGCGGAGTCCAAAGTATGTACGATTTCCAGCCACTATACGTCTCCGAATTTCTCTGCTGGTATCATTTTCGGCAGTCACCAGTGAGCCCAAGTACACAAATTCTTCTACCACCTCGATTTCGTCACCACCGATGCCAACTCGCGGTGGGTGGCTCACATTGTCTTCTCTTGAACCTCTTCCTATCATGTACTTCGTCTTCGACGTGTTGATGACTAGTCCGATCCGCTTGGCTTCCCTCTTCAGTCTGATGTAGGCTTCCTCCATCTTCTCAAAGTTTCGTGCCATAATATCTATGTCGTCGGCGAAGCCAAATAGCTGGACGGACTTATTGAAAATTGTACCACTCGTGTTAATCCCTGCTCTTCGTATTAGCCTTCCAAAGCGATGTTGAATAGCAGACACGAAAGACCATCACCTTGCCGTAACTCTCTGCGGGTTTCGAAGGGACTCGAGAATGCCCCTGAAATTCGAACTACGCACATCACCCGATCCATCGTCGCCTTGATCAACCGTGTCAGTTTATCCGGAAATCCGTTTTCGTGCATAAGTTGCCATAGCTGGTCCCGATCGATTGTATCATATGCGGCTTTGAAGTCGATGAATAGATGATGTGTGGGCACGTTGTATTCGCGGCACTTCTGCAGTACTTGGCGAATGGCGAACACCTGGTCCGTGGTGGAGCGTTCGCCCATAAAACCCGCCTGGTACTGCCCCACGAACTCCCTTGCAATTGGTGCTAGTCGACGGCATAAAATTTGGGAGAGTACCTTGTAGGCGGCGTTCAGCAATGTGATTGCGCGGTAGTTGCTGCAATCCAGCTTATCGCCCTTTTGTAGATGGGACACACGACACCTTCCATCCACTCCTGCGGCAAAACTTCTTCCTCCCAAATCTTGGTAATGACCCAGTGCAGCGCTCTAGCCAGTGCCTCACCACCGTGTTTAAATAGCTCTCCTGGTAGTTGGTCAACCCCAGGCGCTTTGTTGTTCTTCAACCGGCCAATCTCCTCCTGGATTTCTTGGAGATCCGGAGCCGGTAGAATTATGTCCTGTGCGCGTTCCCCCAGGTCCATCACCATACCGCCATCTTCGTCTGCCACATCGCCATTCAGGTGCTCTTCGTAGTGCTGCCGCCACCTTTGGATCACCTCACGCTCGTTCGTAAGAAGGTTCCCGTTTATGTCCTTACACATATCGGGCTGTGGCACGTGGCCCTTACGTGAACGGTTCAACTTCTCATAGAACTTTCGTGTGTTATTAGCGCGGTACAGTTGCTCCGTCTCTTCACGTTCTCGATTTTCCTGCTGACGCTTTTTTCTCCGGAAAATCGAGTTTTGTCTGTTCCGCGCCTGTTTATATCGTGCCTCGTTCGCCCTCGTGCGGTGTTGCAGCAATCTCGCCCATGCTGCATTCTTCTCTTCTACTAACTGCTCACATTCGCCGTCATACCAGTCGTTTCTCTGATCCGGGGGCACCGTGCCAAGTGCAGCGGTTGCGGTGCTTCCAATGGCGGATCGAATATCTCTCCAGCCATCTTCAAGAGACGCTGCGCCTAACTGCTCTTCCGTTGGGAGGCCACTACCAGCTGTTGCGCATATTCTTGGGCTAGTCTACCGTCTTGTAGCCGCCCAATAATAAGCAGCGGCGTCCGACTTCGGCGCATGTAGTGCACCGTCGAGAGTTTTGAGCGCAGGCATACTGCAACGAGGTAGTGGTCGGATCCAATATTCGCACTGCGGTAAGAGCGGACGTTCGTGATGTCGGAGAAGAATTTACCGTCGATTAGAACGTGGTCGATTTGGTTTTCCGTTTCTTGGTTAGGTGATCTCCATGTGGCCTTGTGGATATTTTTGCGGGGAAAGAAGGTGCTTCGGACTACCATTCCGCGGGAGGCTGCGAAGTTTATGCATCGTTGGCCGTTGTCATTCGATACGGTGTGCAGACTATCCGGTCCGATGACCGGTCTATACATTTCCTCCCTTCCTACCTGCGCGTTCATGTCACCGATGACGATTTTGACGTCCCGCAGTGGGCATCCATCGTATGTCTGCTCCAGCTGTGCGTAGAACGCTTCTTTCTCGTCGTCGGGTCTCCCTTCATGTGGGCAGTGCACGTTGATGATGCTATAGTTGAAGAAACGGCCTTTAATCCTCAGCTTGCACATCCTTGCGTTGATTGGCTGCCACCCAATCACGCGTTGGCGCATCTTACCCAGCACTATGAAGCCGGTTCCCAGCTCGTTGGTGGTTCCACAGCTTTGGTAGAAGGTAGCCGCCCGATGCCCGCTTTTCCACACTTTCTGTCCTGTCCAGCAAATCTCCTGCAGCGCCACGACGTCGAAGTTGCGGGGATGTAATTCATCGTAGATCATCCTGTCGCAACCTGCGAAACCTAGCGACTTGCAGTTCCATGTTCCAAGCTTCCAATCGTGATCCTTTATTCGTCGCCTAGGTCTTTGCCGATTATATCGAGTCGCATTATCTCTTATATTGTTCGTAATTATTGGTTTTCTAGGCGGCTTATTGGGCCTGCGCAAACCTCCTGTCTCGCCGGAGGGCCATCGTGTCAGGGCTGTTTAGCGTCCCACCTAACACCAAGACTTGGGCTTGTGCGCTTTGAGCGGCACACGGTCGCTTTGGCGGAGCCTACTTGCGGATACATGCAGCTTTTTATAGAGGTTTAACAGGGCCCACTGTCAAACCCCACCACATCCTAGGCAGGCGCCACAACTCGCAGATGGCCTGGGGAGGGATTGTCAAGCCCTTGGACATAGTCCCTGCTGCCCCCAAAAGGGAGGAAATGTATAGCCCGGTAATTGGACCGGATAGTCTTCATACCGTATCGAACGACAACGGCCAACGATGCATAAACTTTGCAGCCTTCCGCGGAATGGTAGTCCGAAGCACTTTCTTCCCCCGCAAGAATAGCCACAAGGCCACAATGAAATCACCTAATCAAGAAACCAATCGACCACGTTCTATTCGACGGTAAATTCTCCGACAACACGAACGTACGCACTTACTGCAGTGCGAATATTGAATCCGACCACTACCTCGTTGCAGTATGTCTGCGCTCAAAACTCTCGACGGTGTATACTACACGTATCGGAGTCGTCCGCTGCGGCTAAACATTGGGCGGCTACAAGATGGTAGACTAGCCCAAGACTACGCGCAGCAGCTGGAAGTGGCACTCGCAACGGAAGAACAGCTAGACGCAGCGTCTCTTGAAGATGGCTGGAGAGATCCGCCATTGGAAGCACCGCAGCCGCTGCACTAAGCACGGTGCCCCGGATCAGAAAAATGACTGGTATGACGGCGAATGTGAGCAGTTAGTTCAGGAGAAGAATGCAGCATAGGCGAGATTGCTGCAACACCGCACGAGGGCGAACGAGGCACGATACAAACGGGCGCGGAACAGACAAAACTCGATTTCAGAGGAAAAAGTGCCAGCGGGAATATCGAGACCGTGAAGACACGGAGCAACTGTGCTGCACTAATAACGCACGAAAGTTCTTTGACCCGTTAAACCGTTCACGCAGGACATACGGCTTCCGGCTTCGAATCTCCAGGAAATCCAGGAAGAGATCGGCCGGATGAATAATAAAAAAGCCCCTCGAGTTGCCCAACTACCAGGAGAGCTGTGTAAACACGGTGGTGAGGCACTGGCTAGAGCACTGCACTGAGTAATTGCTGAGGTTTTGGAAGATGATGTTCTGCCGCATGAGTGGACGGAAGGTGTCGTGTGTCCCATCTACAAAAAGGGCAATAAGCTGGACTGTAGAAACTACCGCGCAATCGCATTACTGAACGCCGCCTACAAGGTACTCTCCCAAATTTTATGCCGCCGACTAACACCAATTGCAAGAGAGTTCGTGGGGCAGTACTAGCCGGGATTTATGGGTGAACGCAACATGCCCACACATCATCTATTTATCAAGTTCAAAGCCGCATATGATACAATCGATCGGGACCAGCTATGGCAGCTAATGCACGAAAACGGATTTCCGGATAAACTGATACGGTTGATCAAGGCGACGATAGATCGGGTGATGTGCGTAGTTAGAGTTTCAGAGGCGTTCTCGAGTCCCTTCGAAACGCGCAGCAAGGCGATGGTCTTTCCTGTCTGCTATTCAACATCGCTTTGGAGGAAGTAATATGAAGGGCAGAAATTGACACGAGTGGTACGATTTTCACAAAGTTCATCCAGTTATTTGATTTCGCTGACGACATTGATATTATGGCACGTAATTTTGAGAGGATGGAGGAACCCTACATCAGACTGAAAAGCGAAGCTAAACGAATTGGACTATATATTCGAGAGTGCATCACCCTGCTTCAATCCATCTAAGGTGACAAATGATGTTGATATTTTATCCGCAACCCTCACGCTTGATTTCGATCCGTCCAACGTTACACGGATCAGCCGTATCAGTTTCGCCGGAAAACCATGTTCAAGCATAATTTGCCATAATTAATTCAGTTTCACTGAATCGTACGCCGCCTTGAAATCAATAAACATATGATGTGCCGTAGTTTATTAAGGATTTGTCTCAGGGTAAACATTTGAGCCGTCGTTGATCAGCCCTCACGAAAGCTTACCTGTTGCACAGAATACGGTACATAATTTTGTAAGCCGAATTCATGAGGGTTATTCCTTGGTAATATGCTCACTACAGTCTGTGCCCTTAAGAGAGAGCAAATAAGGCCGTCCAAACAGCTCGCAGGTAAATCCTCGTCTTCCCATATTTTCAACATAATATGCAGAACTTCATAAATCTGGTCACTGTCATGTTTAAGAAGTTCAACCGGGAGCTGGTCTTTACCCGCTACCTTGTTGTTTTTCAGCTCGTTAATGGCTTTTCTAACCTCATCTAATGTAGGCGACTCCATAGCTAGTCCATCGTCGCTAATTTTTATTCTGTTCACCGATGCACCGTCACTTCCACAATTCAACAAAGTCTCGATGTGTTGCTTCCACCTGGCAGCCACTTCGGTTATATCTGCCAACAAATTTCCTTCTTGGTCGTCGCACATGACGGGATATGGCGCTGTCTTCCTCCGCACGCCATTGACAGTCTCATAAAACCTCCGCATATCATTCTACTCCATTCTTCTGCGCCTCAGTAATCACTTGTTCTGCATACTTTTTTTCTTCCTGTAGTGGGTTCGTTTTTCGACTGTTCTCGCTTCCATGTAGCGATCTCTATTCCATCGGGTACCCGACCCGACACTAACATCCGGCTTCTGACAACGTTCTTCTCGTCTGTCACTCTCTAACAATTTACATCGAACCAACCCATCCTATCACTTCTCGTGCTGTTGTGCTCGCCGCTCCATGGATCGACTCCCATAGATCGTTGATGTTGTCGCTAACGTTGATTGCACTTATCCGTTCGTCGATCTTCTGATGGTATACTCGTCCGATACTCCTTCTGCCGACAATCGCTGGATAATATATATATATATATATATATATATATATATATATATATATATATATATATATATATATATATATATATATATATATATATATATATATATATATACCGACCTGAACGTTAGCGTCTCCGATAACAATTTTCACGTCATGTTTTGGGCACTCTCAATAGGCTTTATCAAGACATTCATTAAACGTGTCACGTCGTCCGATTTATCGTTTGTCGCTGCGTAAACGTTGATTACACAGCGTGTGTATGGAGGACCTTTATGACAAAAAAAATGAGCATCGCCAAAAACTACCACTACGTGAAAATATAGCTCTTCAGCTTTCATTTCGTGACTATTTGAAAAAAAAATAACGAGGGGTCTCGAATAACTTTTTTTCTTTCTGAAACGGAAACCATCAAATATTTATCGCTACCTCTTGTTTAGTCGTGCTCAAGCGTTAAAGTGCATAACGAAGCAGAACTAAATTTACGTTATTTCCTACAAACGGTTTAAAAAGTTCAATCAAAGTTTATTGCATATATTCCGGGGATTAAACCACCCGATTTTGACATTAATTTACAATGTTATGAAAACTCATATGTGAATATGTACAATATGTACGTTGGTTTAAGCACCAGTCTAGCGTACTGTAAGGCCGTGGGTTCGAGTCCCACCGAACGGAAAGTGGTTACCCTCAATACATTTTTCAAATCATTATCTTCCACATAATGTACATATTCACATATGAGTTTTCATAGCTTAGAAAGGCTTGGATGGGCATTATGCTTTGGATTGTTATCTTATGCACATATATATATACACTAGACCTCTTCATGTTTTCAAAAAGTATCAAAAATTCAACCGGTCAGCCCAGAATCACACTTCTTATGCTAAAATAAGCCTCCTGTCAAATTTTCAGCTAATTCGGATAAAATTTCGAGGTGGCTCAAGTCGATTTAGTGTTTTTGAGCTATTTTTAATTTTGAATAAAATATAACAAGAGATATAAACGCCGAAAACCATCGCAACAATCTCAATATGGAAGATTTTGGTGTAACTCCACAAGTCTTGTGAACATTGCGATTCGTTCCGTTCATGTTTTGACCATGTTAAAGTGATTTTCAAGCTTATAAGTGCATAAAAACACTGTTTCCACTAAAAGTCGTTGTTCTACAAAATTCTTGAATTTATGACAAATCATTGCTAATTTATTATATTTATTTTCCTCTTTTTTCCCTGGACATTTGAGTAATATAACTTCAAATGTCCGATTTACCGTTAAATTTTTAAAAATCAGAGGCTGAACATTTGTCATAAATTTGCACGCTAGGATTTCCCTAAACAAGTTATTCGAACAAAACATAAATCAAATTATATGATATTTGATGCTAACAACAAACGACTTCCAAATTTGATTCATTCCATCATATGTCTGTATGCTTTTACCATTTAGTGCGTCGTTGTAACAAGTGAAATTAAAGCTTCTTTGTTCGAACAACTTGTTTAACGAAATCCCAACGTGCAAATTTATGACAAATGTTCAGCTTCTGATTTTTAAGAATTTAACGGTAAATCGGACATTAGAAGGTATTTTACTCAAATTTCCAGGGAAAAAAGAGAAAAATAAATATAATAATTTAGCAACAATTTGTCACAAATTCAAGAATTTTGTAGAACAACAATTTTAAGGGGAAGAGTGTTTTTATGCACTTTAAAGCTTGAAAATCATTTTAACACGGTCAAAACGTGAACGGGACGAATCGCAATATTCACAAGACTTATAGAGCACACAAAAAGCTTCCATATAGAGGTTGTTGCGATGGTTTTCGGCGTTTATATCTCTCGTTAGATTTTTTAAAAAAATTGAAAATAGCCCAAAAACACTAAATCGACTTGAGCCACCTCGAAATTTTATCGGAATTAGCTGAAATTTGGACAGGAGGCTTATTTTAGCATAAGAATTGTGATTCTGGGCTGACCGGTTGAATTTTTGATACTTTTTGAAAACTTGAAGATGTCTAATATACACCCAAGTCTTTCCGATCACATATGTGATGAACTTAAAAGATATAAAAAATCACAGAAATAAAAATCAAAATCCCCAACACATACCAAAATTGAAACTTATGTCAATGAATAAGTTTAACAAGTGGCATAAAATTCAAAACGAAAACGTAAGTGCCTTCCTTAGGCGAGCGGTAAGGCTACAAATCAACACCGTGCTGAAGTTTCAACTGTAAAAAGTGACATTTTATTTTATTTATTAGGCCGGAAAGGCCTGTACTGCACATAAAAGTATTCTCCATTCATCTCGGTCCATGGCTGCACGTCGCCAACCACGCAGTCTGCGGAGGGTCCGCAAATCTTCCTCCACCTGATCGATCCACGTTGCTCGCTGTGCACCTCACCTTATTGTTCCCGTTGGATCGTTGTCGAGAACCGTTTTCACCGGATTCTGGCTACGTGCCCGGCCCACCGCAGTCTTCCGATTTTCGCGGAGTGAACGATGAATGATTCTCCCAACAGCTGATGCAACTCGTGGTTCATTCGCCTCCTCTACGTACCGTCCGCCATCTGCACCACACCATAGATGTTACGCAGCACTTTCCTTTCGAAAACTCCCAGTGCGCGTTAGTCCCTCACGAGCATCGTCCAGGTCTCGTGCCCGCAGAGAACTACCGGTCTAATAAGCGTTTTGTAGATAATCAGTTTGGTACGGCGGCGAACTCTATTCGATCGGAGCGTTTTGCGGAGTTCAAAGTACTTACGATTTCCTGCCATGATGCGTCTCCGTCACTTGTGAGCCCAAGTATACGAATTATTCAACCACCTCGAGTTCGTCACCACCAATACAAACTCGTGGTGGGTGGCTTACTTTGACCTCTCTTCCTATCATGTACTTCGGCTTCGACGTGTTGAAATATACTGTTCAATAAAGCGCTCGAGGGAGCGATTATAAGAGCAGGTGTACAATAGTACAATGAAGCGGTACTATTATCACAAGATCGCAAATGCTTCTGAGCTTTGCGAACGATATCGATATTTTCGGGATTGATCGCCGTGCCGTGGAAGAGCCTTTTGTGTTTTTTAAGAGGGAGCGGGACTCACGATCAAGCAAAACGAAGTACATGGTAGCTGGAAATCACCGTGGGTTCATTAATGGTGATGGTAGTGATGTAGTGCTGGATGGTGAAAAATTTAAAGTTGTAGAAAAATTTGAGTACTTTTAACTACAGTGACGTGCGATACTGATGTTACCCGCGAGATGAAAAGGCGTATTACCAGGTGTATAAAGGGCTGGATATTGTCAAGCTTATATAACACGGCAGACTACGGTGAGCTGGACACGTTGTTCGTATGCCGGAAGAGCGTCAAGCGAAGATAATATTCAGTAGAGAACCCGGAAGAGGCCGTAGGGTTCGGGGAAGGCCGCGTACACGATGGCTTTTTGCAGGTGCTGAGGGCTCTCAACGTTCAGAGTGATTGGAAGCGATTGGCCAGGATCCCATAATAAAAAAAACCAATAGAATTACAATAGAAATTATTGTAACAGTACGCTGAAATTAATAGTAATTACGGTAAACTCTGTGGTTCACAATAGAATAACATTAAAGAATATTGTTTTCCACCATAATGTGCCATCCAGACTACGAGCTATATCACTTGATATAGAGTAGCTTGACATCAAAGTTCACAAATCTAATTTTCACTGTAAATAATGCATATGACGTCTCATGTCAAGATTCTCTATATCAAGTAGCTATATCACCAGTCTGAACGTAGTCTGAAGCCTATTGTAAATGGCACTTTTACAATATAAAATAGGGGTTGTTATGTATCTGTACAATAGAAAAATCGATTTTTTCTCGAACAAATTTTCGCCATTACAATTGAGTTTAATGTACAGTCGCGATTCGCTGGATGGGCCACGACCTCCTCCCAACCAACGAATTCGGTTTTGACGTAGGACTTACGTCTCTCTTTACTATACCGGGTGTCATTTCAAAATATTCAAATCGACCGCGTTACGCTGTGTTGAAAGATTTTAAACCGTCTAAGACGAATTAAGTACTGTCCATTTAATTCCACCAGTTAATTTTCGTTATCTTTGCAGATACGTATTTCGACCATCTGCAAAGATAACGAAAATTAACTGGTGGAATTAAATGGACAGTACTTAATTCGTCTTAGACGGTTTAATACATTCCACTAAACGAGCTTAATATATTTTTCAGATTTTAAACGTTAATAGCGTTCGTCTCAATGGACGAATTTCTGCGGTAAGCCCCTCAATCGACAGATTTCAAGTATGCCTTCCATGTCCATGATTGATAAGACCCGAAAAACTTGTTTCAATAGGCATGAAACTGTTTTCAATGAAAAACATTGAGATCAAGTGAACCTATAAATATGGGTACCGCATAATTCTTGCATCATTCCATTACGACGTTCTGATTGGTGCAGACACCAGCGAATGAGCAGCCGCTGGGTCTGCCGAGAAGCCATAAAATAGCGCAACGCGATTTTTTCCTTTCATTCTGACCGGGACAAGCGAAGCAACCGCATCAGGGAATGAAGTCTGCACCGACCGCTTTTTCGGCTCGACACCATCGAAGCCACCATCATCAGCCGGAACCTAGCCAGTACAGCAGCAGTCCACCCTACAGACCCGACAAAGCAGCAATGCTGAGCAGATACCGGCAGCAGCAGCAGAGTCGAGCCGAGACCGGCCGGCATCGGTGATGAGCCGAGACAGGCTGAAGAAAAGCCACATGATGCAGCATGTATGTCCAAAAAACAAACGGTTCTTCAGAGAGCCAATAATAGAGATCAATATCAAAGCTTTCAATACCCTTCGGGATAGAAATTGTACTTGGGTGCCAACTCCAATATTCTAGTGATAGAATTTTATGCGTGATTTTCATAAAAAACGTCAAAACTAACAGTGGATAATTTTTCTGATTTAACCGCGAAGTGGACGAAGGACTTCGCTTGACCATGCCTAAAAACACATAAGATGTCCAAATCTCTCACATAATATTAGGATATTTGGATTTAAAAAAAACACCGATAACAGCTCAAACATTAAAAATCATCAAATGTTGGATTTTTTGGCATTGATCGAGAAATATCAAGATAAACATTGTTTGACACTGACCGCACACAAAGCGAACGTGACTGAATGATCGTCCCGATCGTCCCATGTTACCAATTCTAAATCTTATCACCCGAAATCCCATGTCCGGGTGTTTCCTTCCATCTACTACTAACAATGTTGTCTCAGAAAAGAACACGTATACTTCCCACCTGAACTGCAATTCTAAGCTCGCTTGCCCGGCTTATTGGCCTGTATCAAGCGAAAAGTCCCGTTAGGAAATAGACGCCAGCAGCGAGCAACAAGCGTAAAAAAGAAGAAGCCCTTCTCAAACGCGTTGATGATGATGACGCTTTGGCTGACAAAGAAGCGGGATACAAGACACTGGCTGATTGGCCCACCAATTAGGAAGCAGAGAAGATTCAAAATAAGGTATAAAAGAAAAGTGCATTCACTCGCAGAGCATTCAGCCTTTTTTATACCATCACTAGAAATTCGCGGTTATTTGAAAAGATCGTTTTCTTACTTTTTGCACTTAGCCGAAGCAAACAGCCTTTTTCAAGGCTCTAAGAGTTAAAAAATAATGTTCTCCTTCAGTCGCTATCGCACGGATTAGGAGGCCCTACATCCCCTGCTGGGCCAACTTGTGGCTTATTTCAGGCAGTCCTTCAGTGGGAAGGTTGCCACTGTCGAGGCTAATATTCTGTGACCGGACAGATACTTCCTGAATTGTTTTTGATGATTCTTGTTCGAGGTAGATTTGATTTCTGTGTCGGTTTGATGAGAAGATTTTGCCAAGGAATGGTATGCAACGCCGATTATTTATCCAAAATAGTTGATGTGAGAAATTTGGACATATTATGTATCTTAAAGGCATGGTCAAGTCAAGTCCTACGTCCACTTAGCGGTTATGTCACAGGCATTACCCACTGTTCGTTTTTTAGTTGGGTCAACTGACAGCCATTTGAACACGTGTATTTCGACTTGAACATCACAAATGATATCCAGTGACGCACAATCCCGTTTTCCGTGTTTACATTGAATTTTGACGTACATTTGCTTTTTAGTTGGGCCATGGCCCAACCAGCGGAGGCCCAACTAAAAAGTGACCCAAGTATTAAAATCCCAACCAGCGAATCCCGACTGGTAATTCTATTGCCAATATTTTACTGGCAATAGAATTTACTGTACGTCTATTGGAACAACAATATGGCACTTTAATTGGTAATAGGGGAATAAAATTTTGAAATTTATACGCAATATTGTATGTGGCCAAGCGGACACCAGATGGCGACCCAGATTAAAAATACCATAGAGTTGCAAAAAAATATCATAAAAATAAATAGAGGTAATAAACTATAGAGGAAGATTGTTGCTGTCGTCACTGGCGAAACATGTTTTGCTGGCGAAGATAGGGCACTAAATGTCAACGAAGGAAAAATCAGAACATTTTGACAGATAGGTACCCAACATGTTTGGGAACAATAACAAAGGAAACCGCAGCGACAATCGTCCTCTATAGTTTATTACCTCTATTTATTTTTATGATATTTTATTGCAACTCTATGGTATTTTTAATCCGGGTCGCCATCTGGTGTCCGCTTGGCTACATACAATATTGCGTATAAATTTCAAAATTTTATTCCCACCTCTGGGTTTACGCGCCGAGCCCTCAGCACCAGACCTGGCGACAAGGGGAGAGTTATCAATTGGTAACCCTAATTTTTGACAATTAATATCGACTGGTTGTGTGTCGATGTCAAAAAATAGAGCTTTTAGCTTTATTATTATCAAATGCAAGTTTTGACAGTATTATTTATGTATGAGTGATTAACATGTACAAATGGTCTATCGGGGAAGCAGTCGCTGAAGACAAGTGTAAATGTTTTCAGCGACGATACACTGCCAAAAATATCTGTATAAGATATATGTGTCGTCGTTATAAATTTTTGCAATAGCTCCACCCTAATATAATCGATTTAGAACCACACATAAATTAAATAATTGCTAATTCGAGACCACACATAAAATTTATTTGGATATATATTTTATTAGTAGTTCGCGTGGAGAATGGTTATGTGTGCGCTGATATACATCATGAGTTAAATCTATGGATTTTTGCCAATAAATCTAGAGTGCTTTGAGAATAGGTCGTATGTGCAAAAGAGAGTCTCTCTTTGCCTCCATTCTCTTTCGATTATTACAGACCTATAATAAAGTTTACTTCAGATTTCTTGGCAGATATCTAAAGATTATAGCTTTGTCTAGCGTTCTGAAGTGAAAATGTGGCAAAATATGCAAAATTAGCTTATGTACAAGCGAAAAAGAGCGTGAACAAAGAGAGCCTCTCTTTTGCACATACGACCTATTCTCAAAGCAATCTAGAAATATGTGTGGATTTTTAGTAGTGTACGAAAAGTTCCAATGCAAAATACAATACCTTATACCCCTATTATTATTTTCCGTGCATTGAATGTGTTGCGCAAAACTGATGGACGCCCCCTTCCGCTTGTTCACACGCTGGCACCACTGCTAATTACGTAACAGCTTCTGTCAATCGAAATGTCAATTTTTGTTGCATCTTCGTTTGATAGCTCGCGTGTGAGACTTTTTTCATGCGATTCGTGTTTTTCGGCTCGGTAGTGCGTTATCTTTTGCGTAATCGATGCGGATTTCTCATCAAAGAGTTTAAATTATAAAGTGTAGAAAATAGTGCAAGGAATCCAGAACGGATTTGTTTGCTCCGTGTTGTTATCTGTAGAAAAGAATTGCGATGGGAAACGTGCTCGCTGCTTCAAAACCGATCGCTGCCGGTGGCCTACCACCTCCCGCCCCAGCAGAACCAATCCCTGCCAGCCCGGAGCCAGAGAAACCTTTGGAGAACCCCGGTTCGATGGAAGAGCTCCATAAAAAGTGCAAAGATGTCATGCCAGCCAACTTCGAAGGCGCCAAGCTGATGATCAATAAAGGACTTAGCAATCACTTTCAAGTGTCCCACACCATTAACCTCAACTCCTCCAACACGAGTGGATACCGATTCGGAGCGACCTACGTAGGCACGAAGCAACTCTCCCCATCGGAGGCTTTCCCGGTTATACTGGGTGATATCGATCCGGCCGGGAATCTGAATGCCAACGTCATTCACCAGCTGACTCCGAACGTTCGGTGCAAGTTTGCTTCCCAAATCCAGAATCAGAAAGTCACTGCCGCACAGCTGACCACGGACTACAAGGGTCAGGACTTTACTGCGTCCCTCACCGTGGGCAATCCAAACATTATAAACAATTCCGGAGTTATGGTGGCGCATTATTTACAAGCGGTAAGTTATTTGATCTTTTGTGTAGTTGTTAATATACAAATCGCATAGACTTTTTTCCTATCTGAAGTATCTCACTTGAGGTTTTACAGTTTTCATTAATTTTAAAAATTCCTAAAACTATATAAAAAAAAAGTTGAGCGTTTTTCAAAGGCCAGGTCGTGTTATGCAAGATTTACCGCTGCTAACGACAAGTCATTGCCACTTGATTTCACCATTTTTTGTTGTTATCGCTATTTACTTTCTTTGCAACATATATATTGTACTATACTTTTTTTTAAGGTCACTCCTGACGGAATCCAAGTTTCAAAGTGCTCGCGTTTTCAGGGGCACATCACTCGATACGGAAGCAACGCACAACTGTCATTTTTATTATTTCACGCATGCTGCGACGCAGCAAAGCTAAATCAACAAAAATGACAGTTGTGCGACGCCCCCGTATCGAGTGGTGTGCCCCTGAAAACGCGAGCACTTTGAAACTTGGATTCCGTCAGAAGTGACCTTAAGTTTGCTCTGGACACGTATTAATATGGTTATTGAAAAATTTTGAACATAAAATAAGTGTGCAACTAGTTGCAAAAAAAAAGAAGATTTTTTTCAGTACAAGTTTTACGTTAAACTAGGAGTGCTGAAAAAACCGAGTTTTGCAACAAGTTGTACACGCTATTTTTGCAATGACGAAAAATTGGGCTCTAATATGATGAATCTGTACAAAAATTGTACAGTCTAAATTACTTCACATGATCTTATCTTTTCTCTTCTTAGCATTATATCCCCCACTGGGACATTGCCGCCTCGCAGCTCAGTGTTCATTCAGTACTTTCACAGTTATTAATTGAGAGGTTTCTAAGACTATGCTCACCGGTGCGAGTGTCTATTATAGGAACGAAATACGTTCATATATTATTAACGCACTTGTTCTCGCATCGGATGTTTCTATCAAGGTTGTTGAAGCACATTAATGTTTCGCTTCGGTCGTTGATAAATATCCGATTGCTATTCTAATCAGGTATGGGAAAAATAGTTGTTGAAAAGAATAAAATGTTATGTTGAAAGTTTGTCGGATGAAACATACGATCCATTGTATCTTTCGTATATTAAATGAGAAAATGTTAGTACGATTGGTGCGAATGATGATAAAACTAAATATTCATACACTAATTAATTCATTTGTGAAATTATGAAGAAAATTGTGTATCGAACTGGCGTGTTCGTGTTGTGTGTGGTGTGTTGATGCTTGAATCGTGCTTGTGGAAGCCGTAAGGTAGGCGATTATTTTTGGTTTGTTCTGCGAATGAAAACGATTGTATCGTGATTCGAGAAAAGGCGTGAGGGCCCATAAAAAATATTTTAGTTACTAGATTAAGATTGTCGCTTCGGTTCCCTTTGTTCTGCTGTCCGGAACATGTTGGGTACCAAGCTGTCAAATCGTATGGATTTTCCTTCTTTGACATTTAGTTCCCCTATCCTCGCCAGCAAAAGATGTTCCGGACAGCGACGACAGCGACAATCTTTATCTAGTAACTAAAATATCTTTTGGGCCCATTCACAAACTACATGACGTTTTAGGTTGTGGGAGGGTACTTGTCTGAGCGTGGAATAAGGACTTTATAAATTTCAGAACCCTACCATACATGAAGCATTAATAGAGGCTTGGTGTGGGTTGATAATGGTCAAGTTTAGCGTTATGTAATTTGCGAATGAAACTTAACCGCTGAGTGGATTAACCGGTTTTTACAAAGATTCTCAGCAACCTAATCGCAAGCATCGGATATTCTATCCGCAGCTTTCGGTTATTTTCTCCAGTAAAAAAAACTCTAGCACAGCCAGCCTGCATAAGTCAACAAAACATGGCTGCTGAAAAATCGAGTCATAAGGGATTTTTCACGCAAGAGAATTGCTGTTTTAATAGTTTAAGAAGTGTATAAATTTAGCGTAATAAAGCAGACATATGTTTGATACATTTTTTTAAAGAAGCAGTGGTTAATATCTCCTTGCAAATCGACGTATTATCGCTGAAATATTGATTAATTTGCATGATGAGCCAATGTTACATCCAGGGTCAACATTACCGCCGGTTACCCTATATCTTAGTTTATTTATTTATTTAAGGCCTACATCAACAGACTACTTATGTCCTAATGATGGTAATAAAAAAAAGATATAAGATATAAGTATACATATCGTCAAAAACTTAAAAAAAAAATGGACACAAACACTAAAACAGCTATCTATTGCGAAGTGAAAAATTCTTTGAATCTTCGACGCAGCGTCTGACGAGGCAGGTTGAAGTCGAATATTGTAGAAACCCTGTTGAATATACGCTGTAATCCTTCAATACTACCGTTCATACTGTAGTTAGTCCGACGAAATGGCATTCTTAACATAGCGTTATTGCGAAGTGTTCTCGGCTGTACGTTAATATTAATCTGTTCCAAAATGTCACTACAATCTATTCGGCCTTGCAAAACGTCTGCAACAAGTACAGCTCGAGCGGTGTTACGGCGTTCTCTTAGCGGCTCCAGATCGATAAGCCGACAGCGGCTTTCATAACTTGGCAGGCGTAATGGATCTCTCCACGGTAGTCTACGCAGAGCAAATCGTAGGAAGCGTCGTTGCACGGACTCAATTCGTTCGGCAACGTTCGTATAATTGGGATTCCAAACGGCGGAGCAATACTCCAGTATCGACCGCACCAGTGAGCAATACAAAGACTTTAGACAGTAAATGTCAGAAAATTCTTTACCCATCCGAAAGATGAAGCCCAGGGTTTTGGAAGCCTTACCTACAACGTATGAGATATGCATTTTGTACGTCAGCTGGGAATCCAAAATTACGCCCAAGTCTTTGACATGACTCAGACGTTCTATGCTGGTATTCAAAAGCGTGTAGTCGAATCTAACGGGATTTTAATCCGAGAAAAAGTGATCATCGAGCATTTTGCCGGATTGACTATCATACGGTTGACGTTACACCAATTGGCAAAGGATTCTAACTGACGTTGAAGGAAATAGCAATCTTCGATGGATTGGATTTGCAAGAACATTTTCAGGTCATCAGCATACGATAGGCGGGGAACTTCGAGTACAAAATTCACGTCATTGAAATATAGTAGAAAGACTAACGGACCCAAATGACTTCCTTGGGGTATTCCCGATGTAGCCACGAAGGAATCAGACCTGCAGTCGCCGATAGCAACCGTTAGTTGGCGGCCGGATAGATATGATCGGAACCATTCCAATAGAGTGCCATTTACTCCTAACTTGTCTAATTTGGCGATAGCGATGCAGTGGTTTAACTTATCAAAAGCAGCTGACAGATCTGTGTAGATGACATCTGTTTGAGCTCTTTTCGTCATGCTGTTCGTGATGAAAGATGTAAGGCACAATAAATTAGTACTAGTAGAGCGACCGGCTATGAATCCATGCTGAGTTTCAGACAGATACTGCTTGCTGTGAGAAAGCAGAGGATCCATCACAACGAGTTCGAACAGTTTTGATATTGCACTCAGCGAAGTTATTCCTCGATAATTGTCCACGTCACGTTTGTTCCCTTTCTTGTGCACAGGAAACATTTGTGCAATCTTCCAACATGAAGGAAAGATGCCACTGGATAAGGAAAGCCGAAACAGGAGGAGCAACGGATACTGCAAACTGGAAATGTGTCTTTTCAGGAAATTGGATGGAATACCATCGGGAACAGGTTTGATCGATGACTTTAGTTTTGATGCAGCAGAGGAGATCATTTCTTCGCTGATGTCGATAACACCTAGTACATGGCCATATAGGGGAACATTGTCTGCTGCGTGATGTACTTCGTTGTCGGTAAGCTGTTCATCGGTAAAAACGTCAGCAAACTTTAGCGAAAACAGTCTGTAGATCTCCTGCAGTGATGATACAGTTTCGCCCTTAAATGTCATAGAGGAAGGTAGGCCAGATTCCCCGCGTTGTTTGTTGACATGATTCCAAAACAGTTTAGGATGCGTTTTGAGATTGGTTTGGATCTCACTTTGATATCGGGAATAGCATATACGACTGACCCGTTTATAGGCGTTGTTGAGTCTGACGTAGTGATCCTTTAAGGAAAACGTGCGGTATTTAGTGTATTTCCTTAAGGCGGCTCTCTTGGCAGTTTTAAGTTCTCTTAATTCCCGAGTGTACCAGGACGGATGAGAGCTATTCTTGTGTACTTTTTTGGGAACATGTCGGTCAATAACGTATGCCAAGATATGCGAGAAAGTCGACGCAGCATTTTCGACATTATCGGCAAGTATAGCGTCCCAAGGCATATCAGATAGTACGTCGACAATGCTTTGATGATCGGCCTTCTGAAAGTTGTATGATACGGAAGCGGGAAATACATTGAACTCGTTGGCCAGGCTCACCGGAATTCGGACAACTAAAGGAGGGTGATGAGGGACGAGCTTAACCATGGGAGCTGGAGCTGCGGCGATGAACGGGGCGACATCTTGCTTGCTCACAAAACATAAGTCCAAGCAACGTTGATTCTCATTCGCTACATGATTGATTTGAGATAGCATCGCCGTGCTGTAGTCATCGAGAAGATGCGAAGCACCCGAGTGAAATACTGACCGATGTCCATCGGGATAGAGGAAACCATTGTGAGACGGTCTCCACGAAACACCGGAAAGATTAAAGTCGCCAATGACAAGAAGCTCATCCGCCGCTGCCATACCCTCGACTACGGTGAAGACGGAACGGCAGTGGGTATCTAAGTAGTCAACGTCACGTGTTCTATCTGGAGGTATGTACACGGCACAAAGGAAAATGGCGCTCTTCTTCAATTGGATGGATATCCAGACTTGCTCCAAACATTGCCACGTGGAATTTTCAATTAGCCTTGCCTTCAAACCACGCCGTACAGCAATGATGACACCGCCACCAGTAGATTTCCTACTATTTTCAGGATTTCGGTCACACCGATACGCTTCGTATTCAGTACCAAACACTTGACTCGAGAGTGTGCGATCATCAAGCCAAGTTTCGATCAGGACAATAACATCGTAGCACTGAGCTGATGTTGCTAGACGATAGCTGTCTACTTCTGAGTTGATACCGCCTACGTTTTGGTAGTAAATCAAGAGATCATCGGTGTCGCGATCGATCGACCTGGTTGATGATACTACCGGAGAACTGCTGGAAGTTAGATCCGAATCAGGCAGCGAATGTTCATTGTTGCATAGGTACTTGCCTGGAGTAAGGTGCTGGGAGATTTCCAATCCACAACTCAGGGCCAGGACGACTTGGATGAACTCTGGCAGCAGATGGCGCGACTGAGATAGAGGGATAGAGGGGAAAATCTCCCGAGAAGCTTACTGCGGTGCGTCCTGGACACTCTGCAGAGGCGACTGGCCAGCAAGCGACGATGGGCGAATAGGAGGGCGTGGAGATATGCGAGATACATTGTTCACTAGAATACAGTGCAGCTTTAGGAACAGACCCATTTGAATGTTGTTCATACTTGCCGAACACAGGAGTTCGGAAGACCCCATTTCTAGCCCCAAACGCAGGACCAGGACGACTGATGAACGCTGGCGGGAACGGCTCGACTGCGTTGGGGGGGTGCGGGGCTTCCTCAGTGCTAGCGGCAAGCGTGCGTCCCAGTGATGATACAGAAGAGGCACCAACAGGAGGAACGGGGACAAACCGATGGATGGTCAATGTAGCACACGATCAATCCCCATGGTCTATTGTCTCCACGGGGCTGATACTACCGAGAGCGCTGGAAAACGCAGATTGTTCAGGCAGAGCAGTGTTACCTTCATGTGTGCCATGTTACCTTCAAGGGAGTGCGGAAGACCCCTTCACCGAGCTCAAACACAGGACCGGAACGGCTGAAGATCGCTGGCAGGAATGGCTCGACTGTGATGAGTCGACTAGGGGCTTCCTCAGTACTGATGGCAAGCGTGCGTCCCGGTAGTGAAGATGATGTAGGTTCGTTGAAATAAGTTAACCTTCTAGATTTATTCCGGATAAGGGTGTCGTAAACTGGAACGAGCCGGCTTCGGGAGAAATCGTGATGGTTGGCGTATTCAGCAGAGGCAAGAACATGTTTTTTGAGCTGTTGTCTTCGAATTCGCGAAATAAAATTCCTTTGGGCCAGGTTTGAGTGTCAAGAGCTGCTTCTCGAAACTTGGGGTCGATTCCGATTTTGTAGGAAACGAAGCTCAGACGACTAGTGTCGATGCCTCGTTTTACAAGAGGAATGACTCTAACAGCTTCCTCACACTTTAAACAATCCTTTACTAGCTTTTCAACAGCTTCCAATTTAGCGCTTGGATGGATACGAGAAAGGTAAACCCAAAACAGTTGAATTGGCTCAGGTACGGTTATTACGCTAGCGTCGGAAACTATTTTCGTGCCACCAAGAAGAGGTTTATGCGACCCTATGTCTTCTTGACGACGTCTTTTGGATGGAGGTTGGCGGGTAGAGCCACTTTGTTGTTGAAGGACCGGAGAAGATGCAGCAATGCGTTTGGTTAGCTGAGCGATTTGTTGACCATGTTTTGTTAGTTCCATCCTGATTTAGAAAAATTAGAAAAATATTGGTATGTTAAGAATATGCTTCTGAACTAAAATCCATCCCCATTTAGGAGGCTCAAAGGACTTTTTTCTTAAAGGTTTAGAAGCCCCCTTCAAAGCGGCTTGTAAGCCTCCTTCCAAGATGCTCGAAAGCCATTTTTTAAAAGGATCATAACCCTACTTTCAAGAGGCTTGAGCTCCTTCCAGAAGGCTCGGAAGTTTTCTTTCAAGAAACTCGAAAGTCCCTTTCAAGAGGTTCAAAAGACTCCCTTTAAGAGACTCGGAAGCCTCCTTTCAAAAGGTCTTTTAAAAGGCTCGGATGCCTCCTTTCAAGCCTTCTTTCAAGAGGCTCGGAAGCCATTTTTTAAAAGGATCATAACCCTACTTTCAAGAGGCTTGAGCTCCTTCCAGAAGGCTCGGAAGTTTTCTTTCAAGAAACTCGAAAGTCCCTTTCAAGAGGTTCAAAAGCCTCCCTTTAAGAGACTCGGAAGCCTCCTTTCAAAAGGCTCAGATCTTCAAAGTTTTGTACGAAGCTTGACGTATAAACATAATTTAAATTGGAAGTTTTTACGAAAAAAACGAAAAATTAAAACAAATGTGTTAAAACAATGGAGACCCATATATCCCGTTAGTTTTCTGAGCCGTTTTTCATATATATTATTAGTTACGCTTATTTTCATTAGGGTGATAAAGATAAGAGGTATCTCAATTATTGCGTTCGATTCGAAGCGTACCTCTTAAGAAAAAGGTTGAGAACCGCTAAAGCATCAACTGAAACTGTCGTAGTGTGTATAATTACTAAAAAAATCGTACTACCTCTTCAATTGGTGCTACCTCCACTAAAAGTATAGTTACCCTATTGCTTCAAAAGAATTTGTTTATTTTTTATAGGTATAGAGATTTATTTGATTTTGCATAAAAAAAATAATTTTCAAGTTATTACGTTGTGCTCTGGATTTTTAATTGACCAACCACGCAGTCTGCGGAGGGTCCGCCAATCATCCTTGCTCGCTATGAACCTCGCCTTCTTGTTCCCGTCGGATCGTTGTCGAAAACTATTTTCACCGGATTACTGTCCGACATTCTGGCTACGTGCCCGGCCCACCGCAGTTTTCCGATTTTTGCAGTGTGAATGATGGATGGTTCTCCAAACAGCTTATGCAACTCGTGGTTCATTCGCCTCCTCCACGTACCGTCCGCCATCTGCACCCCACTATATATGGTACGCAGCACCTTCCTTTCGAAAACTCCCAGTGCGCGTTGATGGATGGACGAGCATCGTCCAGGTCTTGTGTCCGTAGAGGACTACCGGTCTAATAAGCGTTTTGTAGATAGTCAGTTTAGTACGGCAGCGAACTCTATTCGATCGGAGTCCAAAGTACGTACAATTTCCTGCCATTATGCGTCTCCGAATTTCTCTGCTGGTATCGTTATCGGAGGGTACCAGTGAGCCCAAGTACACGAATTCTTCAACCACCTCGATTTCGTCACCACCAATACAAACTCGTGGTGGGTGGCTTACGTTGTCCTTTCTTGAGCCTCTTCCTATCATATACTTCGTCTTTTCAATCTGATGTAGGCTTCCTTCATCCTCTCAAAATTACTTACTTGATACTTGATGGGCTACAGCTCTTCGATGAACCTACGCCGAATGGAGTATCCTTCTCCACTGGACTCGATCCTGGGCCAATCGCTTCCAGTCGCCCTGAACATTGAGCGCCCTCAGGTCCTTTTCAACTGCAAAAAGCCATCGTGTACGCGGCCTTCCACGAAGCCTGCGGCCTCTTCCGGGTTCTCTACTAAATATTATCTTCGCTTGACGTTCTTCCGGCATACGAACAACGTGACCAGCCCACCGTAGTCTGCCGTGTTGTATAAGCTTAATAATATCCAGCCCTTTATACACCTGGTACAATTCGTGATTCATGCGACGCCGCCAGATGCCGTTCTCCTGTTTACCGCCGAGTATTGTCCGCAGCACCTTACACTCAAACACTCCGAGAGCTCTCCGTTCAGCCTCCTTTAACGTCCATGTCTCATGGCCGTATAAAGCCACTGGAAGAATTAGAGTAGTATACAGCAAGAGTTTTGTTTTCGTTTGCAGACTACGGACCATGTACTTCGTTTTGCTGGTATTGATCGTGAGTACAATCCTCGCTGTCTCCCTCTTAAAAGGCGCAAAGGCTCTTCCACGGCACGGCGATCAATTCCGATAATATCGATATCGTCCGCAAATCCCTGGAGCATTATGCGATTTTGTGATAATGGTACCGCTTCTTTGCACACCAGCTCTCCTAATCGCTCCCTCGAGCGCTATATTGAACAGTAGATTCGAGAGTGCATCACCCTGCTTTAATCCATCTAAGGTAACAAATGACGTCGATATTTCATCCGCAACCCTTACACTTGATTTCGATCCGTCCAACGTTATACGATTCAGCCGTATCAGTTTCGCCGGAAAACCATGTTCAAGCATAATTTGCCATAATTCATTCCGTTTCACTAAATCGTACGCCGCCTTGAAATCAATAAACAGATGATGTGTCTGCAAGTTGTACTCCCGGAATTTATCAAGGATTTGTCTCAGGGTAAACATTTGATCCGTCGTTGATCGGCCCTCACGAAAACCTGCTTGGTATTCGCCGACGAAGGACTCTTCAAGCGGTCTCAATCTGTTGAACAGAATACGGGACATAATTTTGTACGCTGAATTAAGGAGGGTTATTCCTCGATAATTGGCGCACTCTAGTCTGTGCACTTTCTTAAAGAGAGAGCAAATGAGGCCGCCCAACCAGCTAGCAGGCATTTCCTCGTCTTCCCATATTTTCGACATAATATGGTGCAGAACTTCATAAAGCTGCTCACTGTCATGTTTGAGACTTCAGCCGGGAGCTAGTCCTTCTCTGCAGCCTTATTGTTTTTCAGCTCTTTAACAGCTTTTTTAACCGTCTAAGACGAGTTTTGTACTCTCCATTTAATTCTACCAATTATTTCGATATCTTTGCAGATACGTATTTCAACCACAACTGTGTGGTCGTCTTAAGTGTCTCGTACTTGACTCGACTTGAAGAAAACAATCGCAACTTACACTTCTTACAAGCAGGGTGATGCATTACATTATTTATTCTGTTCACCGATGCACCGTCACTTCCACTATTCAACAAAGTCTCGAAGTGTTGCTTCAACCTGGCAGCCACTATTTTATTTTTTTATTCCTTTATTTATTTGTTTTAGGCACTCTGTGTTACTTAACCGCTACTGTGCCGAGATCTACTGTGGTATTCTGCTTTGCAGAATCCACACAGAAACTATTTTTAGATTTCCATTGCCTTTATTGTTATCGTTGCCAGTCCATATCATCCCAAAACGCTACCGCATGGGCTGCGCATCTGGCGACTGACGAGAGTTTGGTGGAGGGGCTGGGAATCGAACCCATGACCATTCGCTTTTAAGGCGAACGTGTAGCCAACTACGCTACGGGACCCCCCACTTCGGTTTTATCTGTCAGCAAATTCCCTTGTTGATCGTTGCACATGACGGGAAATGGCGCTGTCTTTCGCATATCGTTCTGCTTCTTTTTTTCCTGCGCCTCGCTATTAGTGATTAAATCACTTGTTCTTCATATTCTTTCTTCTTCCTGCGGTGGCTTCGTTTTTCGGCTGCTCTTGCTTCCTTGTACCGATCTCTATTCGATCGGATACCCGACACCAACATCCGGCTTCTGGCAATGTTCTTCTCCGCCCTGGGTCGCCTCTGTACAGTGCCTACCACTTCTCGTGCAGTTGTGCTCACCGCTCCATGGATCGACTCCCATAGATCGTTGATGTTGTCGCTAACGTTGATTGCACTTATCAGTTCGTCGAGGTTCTGGCGGTACTCAGCCGATACTCTTCCGCCGACAATCGCTGGATATTGTAACGCATCGTTCGCTGTGATCGTTCGTTCGATACATTTGACAACCGTGATCGAATTTTACTGATAACGAGGTAGTGATCAGAGTCAATGTTCGGACCTCTGAATGTCCGCACATCGATCACATCCGAGAAATGGCGCCCATTCACCAGAACATGGTCTATCTGGTTGCAAGTTTCACCATTTGGGTGTCTCCAGGTGTGCTTTTGGATGTTCTTTCGTGCAAAGTAGGTGCTACTGATGGCCATCCCTCTGGCAGCAGCAAAATTTACTAGCCGTAGGCCGTTTTCATTGGTAGCGGAGTGAAGGCTCTCCCTACCAATCATGGGACGGAAAAAGTCCGTTAGCGCCTCCGATAACAAATTTCACGTCATGCTTTGGGCACTCCCAATAGGCTTTATCAAGACATTCATAAAACGTGTCCTTCACGTCGTCGGATTTATCGTTTGTCGGTGCGTAAACGTTGATTAGGCTGTAATTGAAGAATTTGCCCCGTATCCTCAACACACAGATTCGTTCGCTAATGGGTTTCCACCGCATCACTCGCTTCATCTGCTTGCCCATCACTACGAAACCAACTCCATGCTCTGCTTTTCCGCCGCCGCTGTGATAGATGTTATACTTGAATGCAGTGTTGGTCGTGGGGTCCACGGCTCGGAATTCACGTTCTCCGGATCTAGGCCATCGGAATAGCGGCCACGTTCACTCCAACCTTCTGCAGTTCACGAGCCAGAAGGCTCACTCGTCCAGGTTCATTTAGGGTCCTGACATTCCAGGTACCGAGTTTCCAATCATAGTCCTTATTTCGTTGCCGGGTCGGTTGCCAAAAATAACGTTTCTCTTTTTCTTCTATCTCCATTTTTCGTGGTATTTGAGAGGCTTCAGTAAGCTTCCTTACCGGGGTCGCGTTACCTACATCGCGCTGGTGGGGCTGCCACCTTAGGTATAGCTATCATAATCATATAATGTTATACCTTTCAATAACCCAATTTGAAAGAAAGGTTTCTTGACTATGGATCACTATGCAAATCATTCAATTTGATTATTCATTGTCACTATTCATTAATCATATCGATCGTTAATCATTAATCATACACATATTCTGTCAACATTTAATCACGATCGGTAATCGTTAATCATACTTCAAACGTTTTGTTCATTAATCATAATCGTTAATCATCGTAAAAAAAATATTTTTTTCTTTAATCATACACACTTAAATTTTTCCGCCGAGATCTCAGCATGTTTTGTTTATTTTCCCGAGGTGGGCACAGGGTTGCCACATATACAGATTATTCTGTATTTTACAGATTTTTGGGGTAGAGCGGTGACCAAGAATCTATATATACAGATATACAGATTTTCAGCTAAATTACAGATTTTACAGATTTCCTGAAGAGTTAAGTACTTATATAAATAATTACTATTAATAAATATTTGTTTTCTATGAGGTTTGAGGATTATAAATTTATATTCTTCGCCAAACTGATCTTATTGAAGGCTATTCTCAAATTAGCAAAATCTTAATTTAAAGAGAAAGAACATGTTGACTCTAGTTTTACTTTTTATTAACAGTTCATGCGAATCAATGATTTTGAAACCAGACTATGCACCGTAAAAAGTGTTCAGACTATATTTGATTACAGGGGTCTCAGAAAAAGCTCAAGCAATAATTAAAGAAAATCAGATCCTTTTTCACATATCCAGAAACAATTATTCAGTAGTTCTGTTTAGTGGGTTTAGTGTGACTAAGCAATGTGGTTGGTCCACTAAAGCTGTTGCGTATATGGCTACAACAGTTAATGACGGAATTTTGACAGATTCTATTCACATATTATTGAATTTACATCTTTTTCAACACAAAGTTTACTCAAAAACCTTTTTGATTGGGTTTAGATGGATACAGATTTTTTGGCAGATATGAAGATTTCTTGGAGAAAATATACAGATTTAAATGTGGCAACCCTGGGTGGGCACCGCCGACTTTCAGCAAACATAATTTTTGCCGAGATCTCATTAAAAGTGACGTTTCAGTTGCCGAGATACAGCAAATATTTTGCTGAGAATCAGTAATAAACAAAATTTTCTGCCGAAGTTCAGTTTTGAAATTTACTGAGCTACAGCGGTGCCCAATTTTGCCGAGCTCGAAATAGAAAAAGTTAGTGTGTAATCTTTAATCATTCTCAAAAATGAATAAATCATCAATCATAATCGTTAATCATAGAGTTAAATGATTTAATCATTACCAATTTAATCATTCATTGGAAGCTTTATTCATTAACTCTCGCAGACGCTGTTTGAGCCACACCTCCTGGTGAACAGACGCTCGAGGGGTACCTTCTCACTCTAGCTGATATCAGAAGGACAACAGTGCCCAGGCTGCACTACCAGCTAAGTACACAACACTTAGCTGGCGGTCTTTTGCCATCGGACGATCCGTGGAAGCGTGAGATAGAAACTTGTGGGGACCAGAGCTCTAATGGGCGCTCCTTCCTTGATGTCAACCCACCATTTAGTAAGGCGCGTACCCCAAAACGCCACCGTTTGGGCTGCGGTTCCGGCGACTAACGAGGGTTTGGTGGAGGGGCTGGGAATCGAACCCATGACCATTCGCTTGTAAGGCGAACGTGTAGCCAACCACGCTACGGGACCCCTTTTGTAGTATGGAATTACGCTTCCAAATTATTCTGAGACCATGGGAATCCCCAAGCAAAAACTAATAGCATTTTCGTTGAATCTTATGGGTGGATTCCTAAAAAGATGCTTTATCGATCTTCTTTTACTAACCCTCTAACGCGATACATCTTTTTCTTCACAATTGGCATTACTGAGCAGGGACTGAATCCTAAAGAGAATGAACAAGTCTCTCACTTATCATCTCTGTATACATATACGATATGTAGCATACCGGGATTCCTATTCATGTGGGACTGTAGTATTCGTCTATAACTTCCTGCGTTGTATTCAAAATTGCGATAGTTCTGTTGTAGCTCGAAGATATTTACTTGTGTAGGGGAAAGTGGGACAACATGGCCATCATAAGCGGTAACCCTTATAAAATAGTGAAACTTCTTCGAAATCTGCTGATTTGTCCGTGAAACACCTTTACGATGACCTGTATTTCACATATGTATCAATTAACACGAATTAATGGCGTTTCAGTATCTTATAAACTGTTTTAAAAACAGCTGTTTTTATGTTGCTTATATTTACCATATGGGGCGATATGGCCAACCCCTCCGGACAAGACGAGCAAGGACCAAACATTATATCAAAAGTGTTCTGAATTCAATTAGAACGTGTGACACATTTCTTGCACTTCTAGGGATTATGTGCAAAGATGCTTCACTAGAAAATTTCGTATTCCATGTTGATCTGTTGACCACTGGCTCTACGACAATATCTTAATTTACCTAAAGCTATTTTTTGCGATTAAAACCATATCCGTTATTTTAAATCATCTCAGATTTAGGCAGAAACTATTTTGATAATTTTTAAATGCATTTAAGGTTTAGGCGCAACTTAATCCTGGAGATGACTTTGTTCCTAATACAGTTAGCAATACCGGCCTAAGTCGACATATATCCAAAGATTTATATCTTTTTGATAATAATTACTGTAAATCTCCTCAAATTATATATATATATAGGCTTTAGTTATATACTATCTTTGGTAGATATTAATTTGTGCTGAAAAATAATTCATTTAGTCTTTAAACCTTAAACTATGTAATTACGAAATTATAAAAAAATTCGAATTCCAACTAAACCATCTTAAAATCAATATTTCAAGAACAAATGGCCGGGGTTCTGACAAATCGCACCAAGTGCCAACAAATAAATACCCATTTTTCTTTCCAAGCTTTCGCTTAGCAGATTTAACTGATTAAAAATCGTATTGGATTTCCCACTACCTCATAACTAAGAATATCCTACAACAAATGTGTGGTTGAATTGATATGAAATGTTTTCCGTTTTACTTTTACGTTTTACTTTACTGACCAAATGAGGTTGACAAAGTGCGTTTTTCAGTTGTATAGCTACATTATTGTTAACCATCACTTGCAATAATAATGCTCACTTGAGTCATCAACGTTGGCTGTCTAGTCCCATATAGCGATCTTGCCCCACTTTCCCCTATACACTTCTTCATTGCCTGATTGAAAATAATACAGATAGTAGGGTAGGATGGGGCAAGATGGGTCACCTAAGGCGAACCCTCAATGCCTTAAAATAGAAACATTTTAATGTAGCTTTTCAACGTGGATCTATAAGAATAGCTCATAATCTGTAAGCCAGCGATATGAAATAACAAAAATTCTACTTTTTATTTCATTTTCAGTCATTAAAGTAGAAGTCTATTTTTCTGTCAATCAAAAAATGCTGGGGCAAGATGGGCCAAACAGCGGTTCAAGATGGGTCACCTTTAAATTCTGCAATTCAAAACACCATCAGCTGGTAGCGGAATCCTTCACCTACCTATTGATGGTGTTTGTTTGCGTGGGAGAGCTATCAGATTCGTCAAATCGTCGTTTGAATCTTTGTTTACAAAAGCAGATAAGTCGTTTTGAAAATTTTGTCTTGAATTAATAATGTTTTTATTCACAATATTAAATTACACACAGATAGATGAGTTTAATGCCAATGATGTTATTGAATAAAAAAGGATTTTAAAGCCTCGGATTAAGAAATGGCACTACATTTAAAAATGTCTGTAATTTCTCATGAAAACGAGTATTGCTTTTTTAAAGACAAAAATATACATTTTTAATTAACAAATTAACATCATTATGCTCAAAAGTAACCTTAGAATGATCACATCAGCAATGAAAAATATGTTTTGAATACGAACTATGTCCTTTAGTATGTGCTGACCCATCTTGCCCCATTTGCAAGTTCGTGTTAGAATGTTTAATTTTCGACCAAATTTATTTATTTCAATGCAGTTAGTACAACATTACTTATAATACTTTCACTATATTACTAAAAATGTTTTAAGACTGCTCGACGAGATTACACGTTTTATAGAAAATGTGTTTCGCATAAGAAACAATACTGAAAAATAATTTACCTTGTCATACTCTACCAAAATGAAATTTCATCATCAAATCGAGTGACAATAAAGTAGAACCAAATTATTCCTCCTACAAAGTCATAATCTCCACATTAAAATGTATACGATGCTTAAAAATGGCACTGACCCATCTTACCCCGTGACCCATCTTGCCCCGCCTAACCCTACAATCATTTCCAAAAGAAAATAACTTTCAACATTTTTCCTTCGCAGGTAACCAACAAACTAGCGCTCGGCGGAGAGCTAGCATATCAGTATGGACCACAAGTGCCCGGTGGTCAAATAGCAATAATGTCCGCTGCCGCGCGGTACGCTGCCGAGGTTGGAACCTGGTCCGGTACGATTGGGCTCGCCGGATTACACGTCTGCTATTACCAGAAAGCCAGCGATCAACTGCAACTGGGCGTCGAGATAGAAACCAGTCTCCGGATGCAGGAAGCCGTAGCCACTTTGGGCTACCAGATCGACCTGCCAAAGTCAGAGCTTGTGTTCCGCGGTATGGTTGACACCAACTGGTCAGTGGCGGCCGTATTGGAGAAAAAACTACAACCGCTGCCATTTACCTTCGCGCTTAGTGGCATATTAAATCACACCAAAAACCAGTTCCGGTTGGGGTGCGGACTAATCATCGGTTGAACAAAAGGTAACACATTTGTTGGGCATTTTAAACAGAGTTCAAAAACCACACTTCGAAGTGCAAGTTTGATCGCATTTCCTCTAGAGTGACATTCTTAGAGCTGTCAGTGACCCCGGGGGATGAAACACAATATTAGTCTGTTAGCATAAAATGAAAGCAAATGAAATATAGCGGATACATTACAAAATGACAAAGGATCTATCTGAATAAAGAGTAAATATTAAATATAAATGCGCTTGGAAAACACTGATGTTTAGTTTGTCTTACCTCCCGTTGTAGTTCACATGATCCTCGAAGCATTATTGTTGTTAGCCAACAGTCACTAAATTAAGTTGTGCTTAATATTACGGTTCCTTTTACGTAACAATAAAATGGTTCAACAGATGCTAGTTTCATCAGTGGAAAGGAATGAAAAGAAAACCTTTTTGATTTTTGCCCTTTTCATGCACCAAGATGTGTGTAGCTCAACTTCACTAGATCTAATAAGGCAGGAACAAATATAAATTCCTTTTTCTCTTTGTATAACGAAGGGTGGGAAATAAAAAATAAATTTACAAAATCCCAAGTTCAAGTTCTAGGATTTAAAAAAAAATCTGAGAAAGTTGGATATTATTATTTTTATAATAAAATTTCGAATTTCCCTTAAATCCAAAAAACCCTGTCCACGGATGATGGGGTCAACGTTGATAAGTCAAGTGTCTGCATATTGTTAAAATTGTGAAATAATTTGTTCTTTTATAGTACACATTGCTAGTATTATTAGTACTCACCACATTACCGTTAGACGAAAACGAGATGAATTTAATTGCATCCGAGTAAGGTTACACTATAAGCAGTACTGAAGTACGTATTTTAATCCCGGTAACATTTCAATTTAACAGAAACGCGTCGAGTATTTTTTGCCAATATATAGAAAATAATTAAACACTTGATATATCATACCTCCATGCAAATACTTAGAGAAGGTGTCGCATGATCTAACAACATCTTCTTGAGTATATGCTGCGGAGGTTCCGGCAGGGTCTAGTACCAGTCTTAACTAACAAAATACTAACACAAAAGACTGGGAAGCAAACGATCATCCATTGCACCAATTGTAGTTCATAGTTCAGTATACAGTAAGTAGTGAAAGTAGATATTGTAGATTTACTAATTTTGCTTCATATACGGTGATTGTATTCGATATTTCTTCTCAGTAATCTTTGTTATTTTACTCTTACTTTTACTGCATGGATCAACGTATAAACAAACCTGTTTCGCTCTTCATTTTTTTTTTTGGGTTAGGAAAAATAATACATACTCCAATGCAGTGGCGTAGTCACGGGGGTGGTTTTGGGTATAAAACCCCCCCCCCAAAAACAACATTTTTGGAAGAAAATTTTTTTTTCGAAAAAAAAAATGTTCAGAAAACCCCCCCCAGACCAATTTTCTGGCTACGCCACTGCTCCAATGTAAAGAAAGATTGAAGGACATAGGAGACGTGACTAAGTGTATTCTGAAAGACAAATAAAATTAGTTGACTACCTTATAACACAGTAAATGACCGATAGGGAATGAACTCATGATCAGCGCTAGACGATAAAACAAGAGATAGAGTCACGTTTAACTGAGACCTTAGCAACCTATGTACATGAGAATAGACCATATGATGCTTTCATCCACTATCCTTTTCTCTACATGACTAATAGTTTGACCACCTAAGATCGTGAGGAGGATATCAATCAATGTCTTTTTAAGCCCATCATCAAATGGAAGCTCACGAAATGGTTTGAAATCTTTACTGACTGATTCTAGTTCCGAGACGATGATGATGCTATGCAAGGCCGTCATAAGTCCACAAAGATAGCGTTTTCTTGGAACATGGTTAAAAATATGTAGTTGTTAAAATAGCAGGCTCAATTTTTTTAAGATTGTTTGGTGAACGGTTCTAAACTGTGGCCAGTTTTGGCTTTTCGATTCGGTTTCGACTGCTTTCACTAGATAATTTTTAAAAACTTTGGACGATTATTGATATTCATCAAATTGTAATACGATATTTTAGTTTCAAAATAAGTTTTCATGAAAGGTGTTTATTTGAAATATAGTCAGCAATTCAAATTTAACGAGGTGTATCGTGTATACCTATACCATATACACATCAACATAATTGTATTTTATGTGACCAAAAGATCCAACGAGTAGTACATATTTTTAATGATGTTATTCATATAAATCAATGCTTCATAATCGTAAAATTCATTCATTCAGCTAGGAAATAGACGCAATGAAGCATTACCATACCATTGATAACTGAATCTTGGACCAGACTTTAAAGACTTGAATTTTGAAGAGCGGAATAGAACATGACCATTTGACTACTGAAATTTATGATATCAGACAGTACTGTAAAGGATATGACGCCATAATCTTGATCAACCGCCAAAATAATGGAAGCTCTCAGATTAATATGTCGATTTATTGCAATAGTACTTAAATTAATTTATTGTATATTTACGATACCATTTAAATTATTCCATGTTGAAACAAAGTCCACTAGTATGATCCCATCACATTACATCAAAGTGTTATGGCTCGGCTGCGGTGGTGGGCGGTGACGCGTTTTGACAGAGAATACAGAATTACTGTCAAGATGCGCCGTTGCGTTAATCGCTGTAAAACGGCCTTTACTTGGAGATGGCATCAGTACCACCCGTTGTCAACATAGACTACTATTCGGTATTGAATGTCGGCTCCAAGAAAACATTAAATCAACTTTACATGTTAATTATTCGGAAAACATTCATGCGCGTGATGAGCTTTCATTATTATTATTATTTGTTTTTTAAACTGACAGACTGCGGGAAGGGAAATGTATCGGTATGATCACAATACGAACCCAGACCGCAGTGACCTAGTGAGCAACATAGCTTGAGTCGTCTGCTAGTATTGTGTATCACATGGAGAGCCCAGCCGAGATACCAGTCTATTAAGACTACAACTGGTCAACTCTCGAAAAAAAAAGAATTTCCCTTAAATCCAAAAAAAAAATCAGAAGTGTTATGTACAAGACACAACCGCCCAACGTAAACTACGTAAGGCAGTTTTGTTCATTGGGATTGTAGTGCCATCATGCATGAATATTTTTAGAAAATTCGTTTGATTACTTATGTCACTGGTTTCGAACAAAACTAGCGTATCTTAAGATATGAAAATGGTTGGATACGACAATTGTTTAAAAAATTTACTATGAAAACCCAAATTTAGTCCTCAGTGGTAATGATGCCTTTCTTGGATCCGAATTGCCTACATTTGGGTTTTGAAGCATTTGATGAAATATTTCAATAGAAGAAGCCCTAGGGAAGCATTCGTTTGCAACATTTATTATTCAGAAACATTCCTATCATAGGCATATCTTGTTTTTCGTGCATCACTAGAAATCATAAAATGTCAATCATGTACCAAAACCCAATTAATTTGGTTGTGGTGCGCGCGAGTAGTAAACGTTGCGGACGGGAAAAGATAGTGTGTGTGTTATTACATTCTAACTCCTACTGTCTGGCAGTGTTGGTAAAATCTCAAAATCTCAAATCTCATCGGCGATTCAAACCATGCGTGAGTCAAATCCCATCAGAATTATGACCGAGAGATTTGCTCATGATTTGAATCGCAATTTGCATCACTGCATGATATTTACGTGTTCTTCATTGTTGAATGCATTGGATTAACTATTTTTCGTCTAAAACAATGGCTAATAATTATATATAAACAAAACATACGTCTCGATTGCGTTTTGACGCTTTTTAGAACGAAATCATTTTTCGGTGAGTGAACGAAGCAATGCGATTCTGGCCGAGAAACTCAAGCGCGATGCTTCCCCTACAGAATCGCAGGCGAGTTAGCTCGTGCATGAAACCTCGATGATTCAGATTTGAGTATGATTCTCCCAACACTGAGTGTCATTATGGATAAAATATTCGTGCAAACATTTTATTAATATCATTGCAAGACTGTTGAATCAGGGAGCAAGAAGGTGATAGCTCTATTGTATCTCATATAGCCTTTTTCAAGAACGTATGCGCTCCGAAGTTTTTGTTGTGTACAATAAGTACCGCATTATTGCACCCACGTATTATAAAAATATCTTAAGTGCATTCACACTTCCTGAATCAAAGTTAAATCCTTCTGATTCAGGCGCGCATTTAATTGGACAACATATTATTAGGCCGATATAAATATATATATTTTTTTTAAATATGTCTCACCCACATCGTTATTTTGCTCAAAAATAACAACTTGAGGGGGGTTTTAGGAGGTGAGCTAGCCCAGGGCTGCAAACCTCTATAATAAAGAAATAAAAAAAAATATGTGTTACGGCCTTATTAGTTTTCAGTTTGCAAAAAAATGCATTTTCCAAAGTCGTTTTTTAATATAAATTGATTGCATTACTAGCAAGGGCATTGGCATTGATAACAATTATTGATCGTCTCATGCCTGCACAAACATGCCCCTATCTGGATTATAGATAGTGGAATATATAGATGAGCGAAGATAAATCCTCTGTCTCCAAACGAACTGTCAAACGTGTCTCCAAACGAGCATGACGTCACGATTTCAATGAGCGATTCCAAGCAACAGCATCAAAATTTAAGAAAATTTTTAATTCATGATTTTCTATTGAGTTGAAACTTTGCACAGTTTTTCAATTTCATCTAAATCGTCATTTTTCGATATCAAATCTTCATATTGAGTCACGACTAACTTTTCAAAAGGGTGTATGTGAAAATGGTTCAAAAATATTTAAAAAGCTGCACAGCAAAAACGGAATGTTCGATTGTTATGATTTTTTCAGCAAAGTTAGAAAACTAAATGGTGATTCTTAAGAAAATGTGCACAGTAAAAAAAAAAAATTTTTTGCCTTTAAAAATATCATTTTTGTCACAAAAACTCAAATATCTCAAAACCCTATCTTTTTTCGAACGTAATTTTTTAGGAAAACGGTCCATTATATTAGCTATCTACCATAAAAATTTGGTGATGGTAAACTAATAAACAAAAAGTTATGACATTTCAAACATTTCACAATTTTCACATATAGTAAGAAAAAAAATTTCCGTATATTTTTTTTCAAGAATCGCAGTTTGATGCTGATTTTATTGTTAAGGGCCTTGCGTGAGTTAAACAAGTTGTTTGTATGATATTCCATATTTATGTATTCATCGATATTATGTATATTATATGTATAAATATTATATGTATAAATAAATAAAATGAATTAATATTATCCTAAGTATTAAATTAAATGTGGCAGTTACACAATGTTGTTATAGAAACTCTAAGAGTTTTGGGTTTGAATTTTGGTATGGGTTATGATATCATGAAAACAGTTTATTAATACTTATTTTTATTTATTTTATTCAAATTTTTAAAATATCGAACACTTTTGAATTATTATCAGCACAGTTTGAGTATAGTTTTGCTTTAATTTTATTTTCCGACAATGGAATGAAACAGTGAAATTTTTGGGTTCCTTGGATCGTTTTCGCGTTATTAAATTGCTCGCTGAGCTCTGAAGCCTTTATTTCGTACTCTTCAGTAGCAGTAAAACAAAATGATAATTTGGTTAAATCTTTTTCTTTTCTACGATTTGCCCAATCAAAAGTTCTTTCGCAGTTTTAATTGGATGCTCACGTTCTTTGGCTAAACTTGCTCTTGTGGCCATGCGCTTTATTGTTCCTCCAATAGCATCACAAGGACCTTTGCCATGTGATGTAGCAAAAAAATGCCATTCTGCATCAATTCCGTACATTGATTTAAATTGACATAGGCTCGAAAAATTCTTACGATTTTTGTACTGCGACGCTGCTCCATCAGACATGAAATATATATGACTTCTTTATGCTTATCAACGCGTAAAAAGTTAATCATTTTTTCAATGAACAAGTTTACGGATACTGAATCGTGTCTTAAATCTTCGGAAATTATAATAAAACTTAAGTGTTCAATTTGCGTACTTCCATTAAAATAAATAACGAATGGATGAATTGTAGCTTGTTGTACGTTCCAGTGATGGGACTGCACTTCATCTTGCAATACAAAGCTGTAATTTTCAGAAAAATCACAAATGACTAAAAATTCACCATTTTGTAAAGTATTTTTCGTATTTTTTAAAAAGCTGGATTGTTCTGTTTTAATGAAATCGTGAGGGATTAAACTTTCTAATTTCAAGCAAAAATATGACACAAACTCATCTACAGGTTTTACAATAGTTTCTATGTCACACCTATCCGTGGTCACCCATTGCTCAAATGATAACTGATCAATATATTTTTCTTCAAACTCAGCGAATAAAGTATTTTCCAATGATGAAGAATCTGGACAATCCGAACAAGATCGTAGATAGCAATTTGATGTTGTATTTTCACACAAAAGACTACCAGTTAACATTTTAATATCCTTTGTTAAATTGATTCTTTTCAAACTATGTAAAATAAGATTAATATTCTCATGGGTTGTGCACACACACATTATGTGTTCCTGAATTGGAAAGAAGCTTACATTGCCTTGGCCGAAGGCTTGCAAATGAGGAAAAACCTATTTTAATATTATCGTGAATTTCCTTGAAGCGTGTGTACGCTTCTTTCAAAGTCGTCATCATTAATCGTTTTTGGATTGCTTGACGCTTTCCATCTTTTTTACTGATACATAATCTTTTTGACCAGGCATAGCTCGACTTACTTCATCATCTTCAAAATATTGAACTACTATTTCTTTTGTCTCATCTGTTAATGCAGTACTAGACCTAGTATTTTTGGTTGAAAGACAGTTATTCTTCAATTGTTTTGCCTCTTTTACTGTATTTCTATTGGTTTTGAACTCATCAATGGCATCCTGAATAGACCACGAACTTGGCAGCATCGACAAAATCAATAATTTTTCTTTCCTTGTCGTGGCTGCATTCGAGAACCTTTCCTTCATATTTATAATTACCTCATCGTAGTCTGTATTTTCCACATCATCAGGTCCTAATTTGAAGAGGTTTCTTCGTACAGCTTCGTTTATTTCACGGTATTTTTTCTCCGGGTAATAAACGTAGTCCATCTTACTCCATTTAATCAGAGTCACTTTTATCCCAGCTATGCCCTCGTTAAAGCGTTCGATGTTGACCTTTTGGATACACTCATCTTCCGATTGATTTGTTGAAACAGATTTCGCTGATGGTACGGTGGCAAGGCTCTCAGCACTTAATACTTCTGGTAAATCCTCAGTTGTTGTCGATACATCTGGCAATTCCTCAGTTGCTGTCGTTTTCGAACTTCCTGCGCTCTGCTCAACCGATGATATACAGATTGCTCTTTTGTCAACGTTTAGACGGCAGGACGTGCAAATGCGTAAATTTGTATTCAATGTGGACATTGGAGCATAACCAGTCGCTTTCATCTATGGTGCTTTCGGTGAGATTTCGTAACTCTTTTGAACACTTTTTTCCATCAAACGGCCTACAACAGTTGAGAAAGCGGCTACTCATGTTGTTCGTAATATTTCAATAAACAAAATCACTTTTAAGTTTTTACTGACTAGTTTGGTGTCATTTGCTTGACTGAAGAAAAAAATTACTATAAGATCTTTAACAACCTTAGTAGTAGTAATTTTTTTGCTTTTTCGTGAGCATTGTCATGGTATGTACCTATCATGCATTTGTTGTTGTTGAAGATACCCGTTTCCTCCCGATCATAAGTCTATTCTCTAAGAGGTATATTTTTTGCAGGTAAACTATAGACGTACACGTGTATATAAATCTTTGATTTTGCAGCTTTTGTCTTAAAAATAACATTTCTGATATGTTTCTATCAACGTTATTATCAACAGGTTTCAACACTATTAAAAGAATTTTTCGCCAGTCACGTGCAATGAAAATTATGACACTATCAATACTTTTGATCACAACACTGGATCGTGTCTAAGTTTCTTATAGATGCTATGAATAATTAAATCAAAATATCATGAAAACAACTTGTTTAAATCACGTCCCTTAACAATAAAATCTGCATCAAACTGCAATTCTCGAAATAACTTAAACAGAAAAATTTTTTTTTTACTAAATGTGAAAATTGTGAAATGTTTGAAATGTCATAACTATTTATTAGTTTATTAGTTCACCAGCACCCAATTTTTATGGTAGATAGCTAATATAATGGACCGTTTTCCTAAAAAATTACGTTCGAAAAAGATAGGGTTTTGAGATATTTGATTTTTTGTGACAAAAATGATATTTTTAAAGGCAAAAAAAAATTTTTTTTTGCTGTGCACATTTTCTTAAGAATCACCATTTAGTTGTCTAACTTTGCTGAAAAAATCATAACAATCGAACATTCCGTTTTTGCTGTGCAGCTTTTTAAATATTTTTGAAACATTTTCACATACACCCTTTTGAAAAGTTAGTCGTGACTCAATATGAAGATTTGATATCGAAAAATGACGATTTAGATGAAATTGAAAAACTGTGCAGAGTTTCAAATATTTTCGAAATGGTCGCTCAGGATCGACTGACATGCCCCCGTGGAATGCCTCCAATGGAAACGTTAAGGGCTGTGACGTCATATGCGCGTGTGCACGGGCAAAAAAATCGACTCAGCCATGCTTTCGCTCATCTATAGATTCTACGATCTATAGATTCTACTATCTATAATCTGGATTATAGATAGTGGAATATATAGATGAGCGAAGATAAATCCTCTGTCTCCAAACGAACTGTCAAACGTGTCTCCAAACGAGCATGACGTCACGATTTCAATGGAAACGTTAAGGGCTGTGACGTCATACGCGCGTGTGCACGGGCAAAAAAATCGACTCAGCCTTGCTTTCGCTCATCTATAGATTCTACTATCTATAATCTGGATCACTTTTTATGCACCATGCACTGCATTACGCATTTTTGTTACATTTGTTTCGACCGCGGTCACTGGTCCGGCTCCATTGTTCTACTTTTTGTGCGAAACACCGCACACAAAGGAGAGTCCAAAAACCAACCGCACTGAACGGCGACGGCCGAAACGAGACTCTTGCGGACAAGAAAAAAGGGTGCTGCTAAAATGATCCGATACCCTATTTTAACATTCATAACCAAAAGTTTCAATATAATAGACAAATTGGTAGAGAATTTCCGAATCGATTGATATATAAATCTCAAAAATCCATCGGAAGATAAAGGCGCTATTAAAGTTCAAAATCTTACATGATTTCGTGACGGTCTCGAATTTGCAAATTTTCATTTGTCACCCTGTATCCGAGTCTTCCCTTAGACGTAGTTTACGTCAAAATCGTGGGGGAGGGGAGAACTGAAGAAGAAAATAATATTTGTTCCAGAGTCTATATATAGAGTTGCGCAAAGAGGATCTGCTTACACTGGTGCTCAATGATGCTCATGTTATTATGTTGGCAACTTGATTTTTAGTTCAACCCTCCAAGTGACTTCACGGGAGTGTTCACTTATAAAACTTTCAAATTCGATAATCGAGCCAGAGCTTAAAATATTCATCTTCATGAAGCAACTTCGGTCCGAATTTTGACAAACATCGCATATATATTCAAAACATAGAATGACATAGTCAGACGACTATTCCACGAACTCATTCATTCGACTGTCACTGAGTGTGTTTACTATGTGCAGAAAAAAACATAATTAGCATTGTTTATGTTAGTGCTGTCCAATGAGAGCTTGAAGTTGCTCGAAGTTTCTCCCTGTCCTGCTCATGCCCATTTGTTGACAAAAAGAACGAGCAGGACGGGAACAACTTCGAGCTA